>NC_070578.1:37609976-37614976 GCF_027409825.1 Scomber japonicus
AGAATGGAAGAGAGGAAAGGAATGAATGAAGGAAGAAGGAAGGAAAGGAGGAAGGGAGGAAGAAGGACGGAAAGGAGGAATGAAGGAGGGAAGCAAGGAAGGGAGGAAGGAAGGAAGGAAAGCTGGGGGAAGGAAGGAAGGAAAGGAGACAGAGAGGGAGAAGGAAAGGAGGAATGAAGGAGGGAAGGAGGAAGGGAGGGAGGAAAGGAAGGAGGACAGAGGAAAATAGGAAGGAAAGAAGGAAAGAGGAAGGAAGGAAGGATGGAAGAAGGAAGGAAAGGAGGAAGGAAGGATGGAAGAAGGAAGGATGGAAGGAAGGAAAGGAAGGAATGAAGGAGGGAAGGAAGGAAGCAAGGAAGGAAGGAGGAAGGGAGGAAGAAGGAAGAGGTTAAATGGATCAGTATGTGGCCCTTGAATGAAGACGGGTTAGACTCAGAGATGAATAATGAGTCAGATTATAGCAGCAGAGCAGCAGGTTGAGAATCATTAACTAGAAGCTGACTCTGTGTTATTTTATAAGAGGATTTTATTTTGTTGTAAGTTTAAATTTAACCCTCCTGTCGTCCTCCCGGGTCAAAATGACCCCGTCTCTCTTTTGACTGTTCCTTCTTTCCTTCCTTCTTCCCCTCGTCCCCTCTTTCTTTGCTCCCTCCTCCTTCATCCCTCCTTCCTTCCTTCCTTCCACCCTTCTTTCTTTGCTCCCACCTCCTTCCACCCTTCCTTCTCCCTTCCTCCTTTCCTCCCTCCCTCCTTACTCCTTTCTTTCCTTCCTTCCTTCCTTCCTTCCTTCCTTCCTTCCTTCCTTCCTTCCTTCCTTCTCTCCTAAATTCCATCCTCTCTTCGTCCTTACTCCTTTCCTTCCTTCCTTCCATCTGTCCTTCCTCTCTCTTTCCTCCCTTCCTTCTTTCCTTCCTCCATCCTCCTTTCTTCTTTCCTTCTTTCCTCCTTCCCTCCTACCTTCTTTCCTTCCTTACTTCTTTCCTCCGTCCTTCCTTCATCCCTTCCTTCCTCCCTCCCTCCTACCTTCCTTCCTTACTTACTTCTTTCCTCCATTCTTCCTTGCTCCCTTCCTTCTTTCCTTTCCTCCCTCCCTTCCTTCCTTCCTTCCTCCCTCCATCCACCTTTCTTCCTTCTGTTGTTCCTTCCTCTCTCTTCTCCTTCCTTCCTTCCTCCCTGCCTTCTTTCCTTCCCTCCTTCCTCCCTCCCTCCCTCCTTTTCTTCCTTCTTCCTCCCTTCCTTCCTTGACTCGAACACAACAGGAGGGGTTAAAGAGGCAACGAGCAGCAGCAGACACACACACACACGTATAATATATAAATGTTTTATATCTTAATAAGGAAACGTTTCCTGGTGGAGATAAAACTCATAAAACCCAAAATATACAAAATATATATTTTTAAATGATTAGTGGAAATGTTTTACTATCAATTAATTAACTTTTATTTATATAGCAGCTTTAATACAGACGAGTATTCAAAGTGCTGAACAGTTATTTGATTGACAAGCTGATAATAAGACATATATATACACATATATATATTATAATTGTATTTTAGGGTCGTTTTATTTAGTTTTTAATTTTATTCTTAATTTATAATACTTTTTAAAAAATATATATCACTATTTTTTGAGCTGCTATAGCAATTAATTCATCTTTATATTTATTCTTTTATCTTTAAATAATGACAAAATTAAAAAAAGAGGGAAAAATAACAACAGTAATAATAATAATTTTAATATTTTTTAAAAAGGAATAAAACAAATACCAATGCAAGCAAAAAAATAATAATAAAAATGCTTAAAACATTTAAATATGTGGAAATAAATAATTAAATAAATACAATATACTTAGATAAATAAGTAAAATATAAGAGAATTTAAGTATAATTAACAACTCCTGCGTATTTAAGGGTTAATATATTTCTCCTAAAACATTTAAATAAATATTATGTGGAAATAAATAATTAAATAAATACAAAAAACTTAGATAAA
The DNA here is from genome assembly GCF_027409825.1 of Scomber japonicus. NCBI lineage: Eukaryota > Metazoa > Chordata > Actinopteri > Scombriformes > Scombridae > Scomber > Scomber japonicus. The sequence continues at coordinate 37,611,969 of NC_070578.1, forward strand.
TAAGTAAAATATAAGAGAATATAAAGATTTAAGTATAATTAACATATTATTTTCCACTCCTGCGTATTTAAGGGTTAATATATTTCTCCTAAAACATTTACAACATATATATTAAATCCCTCTTCGTGTGTAGTTCAGATATTTTCTTGCAGCAGCAGCTTGTTTTTAATCTTCTTCTTGTTTCATGATTACACTCACAGAGACTTCGCTCCGGGGATTTAAGGGTTAACCGGATCATTCTCATATCTGCCACACGGTGGGGACCACAGAAGAAGAAGAGGAAGAAGAGGAGGAGGAGGAAGAGGAGGAGGAGGAGGAGGAGGAGAGTCTACTAACACTGCTTCAGTCTGCACACACTCACTCAGTCACACACACACACACACTGCTCCTCCTGCTGCTGCTGCTGCTTTGTCCCCTCGTGCAGGTCAGTCAGTCCGAGCGAGCGAGCGAGCAGTCCGGTCCGCGCGCGCACACAAGCAGCACCCGCACCAGCACCAGCACCAGCACACCCGCAACAACTCTCCTCAACAACTCTCCTCCTCCGCAGATCACCGCGCAAGCAAAGAGAAACGCACGTAAGTAACCACGCAACGCAACGCAACTCCAACTGCAATGAAGCTGTTTGTCATGTAGACGGAAACTGCTTGCTCTTTTTTTTTTTCTTTTTCTTTTTTTTCTTCTTCTTTTTTTTTAACTCTTGGTTGTTTTTTTTGTGTGTGTGTTTGGTTGAGCTGTTTCTTCTTTTTGTGAGGCACGAGGCGCATGTGGCTGTACAGGAGATTGGGTTCAGATCGATCCCCTAAATTCATCGATTGATTGGTAGATTATTGTAAAAAATGAAAAAAAGACGAAGAAGAAGAAAATGCGTGTATTCAGCAAGTTGTAATGTAATTAAGTGAAGAGGGCTGATGATGATGATGATGATGTGGCGCGTGGGGGATGATTTATGTTTTGAACTTCACTATCAGACCATTTGTTAGTTTTGGAGGGTTTGCAAAAAAGAGAAAAAAAAGGGAAAAAAAGGAAAGAAATATCAGTTTTCTGCTCAAATCGTGCAGGAATCATCTCATTTAGTAACTCAAACATGCACTTTTCTATCATTTTAAAATTAAAACTGTTGCATATATAAGATTCAGCTACAGACTTGAACTTTATTTAAAGCTTCGTCTCTCTCACTACACACACACACACACACACACACACACACACACACACACACACACACAGTCAGCTTCGGTTAAACACAGCTGAGTTGGTGTAAATACTAATTTGGTGCAAAGCAGAAACTGAAGGTAAAGTTGATTAAGATCTGTCACAGTGAGAGGAGGAGGAGGAGGAGGGAGGAGGAAGGAGGGAGGGGAGGGAGAGGAGTAGACTTTGTTCCCTGAGCTGGATTTTGTACTCACACCTCCACACACACAGTTTGTTGTTGATTAAAGTTCTTGAATGCTAATCAAGTGTTCAACGTTGTTTTAAAGCCTGAATTTAAGCATTTTTCAGCCAAAGAGGTGAAAAGTTTCTCTGCTTTCTTTAAGTTTTCCTCCCACGAGGGTCTGAATCAGCTTTTAATCCTTTTCTTTCTACCTTTTTTTTAGCCTCTGATCCTTTAAAACAAAGCTTTTTGTAACTTTTGACCCCTTGCGACATATTTTTTTAGGGCTGTCAAATGATTAATTTTTTTAATCGAGATTAATCGCAGAAGTTCCATAGTTAATCACGATTAATCACGTTTTGAATTGCATGTTTAAAATCGTGTTATTTTACATTTGAAGGCAGTTTTAAGCCCATAATGTAAAGCATTTCTTACCAGAGTGTCTTAACTGGGAATCAATCACGGCTTTGCTGCGACTCCCACACTCCAAAATGGTCCTTTGGTGGAGCTGAGGCTGGCTTGGCTGCACCTGGGTGTTTAGCGTGGAGGTGCTAACTCAAACTCCACGTACTCCGGTGGTAGTTAAACTCCGTTTGACACAGGTTGCATTTTACTTTTGACTTGTCAACTGAAGCGTTTGGGAAGTGTTTTTAAAGTTAAACAAGCCGTTCAAAAGTCCAGTAGCTCTCTTACTTTCCATCAGCGCGGTAGGTTTACTGCAGGAGGCCACTTCAAAGCATAGCGCTACAGCTAGAGGAGCCGTCTACGGGTCAGTAGAAGGGACAAAAAAGGCTTGCAACATTAAAATTAACGCGTTATGGATTAACGCTGACAGCCCTACTTTTAATCCTTTTCTTTCTACCTTTTTTTAGCCTCTGACCCTTTAAAACAAAAGCTTTGTGTAACTTTTGACCCCTTGCGACATCAGCTCAACCACAATCTAACCGTTTGTTAGTGAGTCCTGAAGAGGTTGAACTATCCAATATATCTCCAGACAAAGCCAACATCTAAAGGACAAGTCTGAAAAAAATCAATCAAATATTTAGATATGAGGTCATTAATCAATAGAAAATGGCCCCAAATTATCAGATTAAAACTCCTCTGATGTGAATATTTTCTGCTTTCTTTAGTTCATCTGATCAATATCTTTTGAGTTGTGGACTAAACGAGACATTTGAGGACATCATTGTGGACTTTTTGGAGATGCTTTTTATCATATTCTGACATTTTATAGACCAAGCGACTCATCAGTTAATGGAGAAATAGTTTCTAGTTGCTGTTTTGGTTGATCCTGTGAGCTGATCTGAAGGAAACCAGTGATTTTAGACTATAATAAGACACTAAATATACAGAAACATGTTGAATCAATCAGGTGAAGATGTTAAGAGGAAATAAAAGTTGACTTCAGGACATTCAGGCTGTTTTTTAAAGTGAATTTGAATCAATTAATTGCTTCTTGATTAATCATTTGGTGTATAATTGTTCATAAAATGGTGAAATATACCACAGTATCATCGTCAAATGTGTTTGCTTTAATGGGACCAGCAGCTTAAAACACTCAAATATCCAGTTTATAATCATATAAAACACAGAATAGCTGCAAATCATCACATTGGAGGAACTGGAATTGATGAAT
>NC_070578.1:37617802-37635302 GCF_027409825.1 Scomber japonicus
TCAGGGTCTAATTTGACCATTTTTTACATTTGAGAGCCCCCCCCCCCCCCCCCCCCCCCCCCATTATGGCTTAAAACTGCCTTGAAATGTAAAATAACAACAACATGCAATTCAAAACGTGATTAATCACGATTAACTATGGAAATTCTGCGATTAATCTTGATTAAAAAAAAATAATCTTTTGACAGCCCTAGTTTTTACACTCCTTACACCTTCCTTCTTTCCTTGTTTCCTTCCTCTTTTCCTTCCTCCCTCCTTTCCTTGCTTCCTTCCTTTCCTCCCTTCTTCCTTGACTCGAGGACAACAGGAGGGTTAAGTGTAAGGTTCCTTCCTTCCCTCCTCCTTTCCTCCCTTCCTCCCTCCCTCCCTTCGTTCCTTGACTCGAGGACAACAGGAGGGTTAAGTGTAAGGTTCCTTCCTTCCCTCCTCCTTTCCTCCCTTCTTCCTCCCTTCCTCCCTTCCTTCCTTGACTCGAGGACAACAGGAGGGTTAAGTGTAAGGTTCCTTCCTTCCCTCCTCCTTTCCTCCCTTCTTCCTCCCTTCCTTCCTTGACTCGAGGACAACAGGAGGGTTAAGTGTAAGGTTCCTTCCTTCCCTCCTCCTTTCCTCCCTTCTTCCTCCCTTCCTCCCTTCCTTCCTTGACTCAAGGACAACAGGAGGGTTAAGTGTAAGGTAGACGTGACTGAGCTAGCAGAAATGTCCAAACTATAACATAAAGAGCCAAAACATGGCTGCAGGTTTTCATTCCAACCAACCAGCAGCAGCAGCAGCAGCGGCTCATCAGACTCGACTCATTTAATCAGCTGATCTTCAGACAGATCGGCTCCTGATTGGTTGCAACACATTATGTCCTGTGGTGTAATACTTTGGACATGGCCTGGTTTATAGCTTCACTTAACCCTTTGTGCTACATATAAGTTTAATAACTAATCATATACACATATCGACAACCTCTGGACTTTAATTGTAAATCAAATACATCAAAGTCCAGAAATTGTGATGATGAGGAATAATATATATATCGGACTTTGGCTTCATATATAATACTTGTTAGTAGATCAGTTCAGTGTTGGTTTGAATCCACACATGAGATTTATTGACCAGAAGGACGATATAGGACAGTATAGCCCTAACCCTATAACCCTAACTTTATCCCATTAAAACCACCACTTCTCATTTTTACATGTCTGTTCTCGTACAGATTAAACCAACGAGATACGACATGATGAATCACTGAGCTTTTAAATGTCTTAATTTGATCTTTGGACTCTGGACCAAGAGGTTAGAGTTAGCTGCTGTTACCTTTTTATTGCTTGCTGTCTTCATGCTAAGCTAAGCTAATCTTCTACTGCAGAGGTGTCAAACTCATTTTCATTCAAGGGCCACATACAGCCAAATTTGATCTCATGTGGGCCGGATCATTAAAAAGATGGAAGGAAGGAAGGAAGGAAGGAGGGAAGAAAATAAGGGAATAAGAAGGGAAGGAAGGAAGGAAGGAAGGAAGGAAATAAGAAGGGAAGGAAGGAAAGAGACAAAAGGAAGGAGGGAAGAAAGGTAGGAAAGAGAGATAGTGAAGGACAGACAGACAGAAGGAAGGAAGGAAGGAAGGAAGGAAGGAAGGAAGGGCAGATGGAAGGAAGGACAGGTGGAAGAGAGGAAGGAAGGACAGGTGGAAAGAAGGACAGAAGGAAGAATGGAAGGACAGATGGAAAGAAGGATGAATGGAAGGAAGGAACGAAGAAAGAAAAACAGGAAGGAAGGACAGAAGGAAGGAAGGAAAAGAGCACTGGATGGCAAGTGGGCCGGATTGGACCCCTTGGCGGGCCGGTTCTGGCCCACGGGCCGCATGTTTGACACCCCTGTTCTACTGAATCCAGCTCTACACTCCAATGCACTGATGTGAGCAAGAAAGCAAATAAGTTTCCTAAAATGTAAAATTTAAAAAAGGTAAATGCTGAAGTCTCCTCACAGCACAGAAGTTAAGACACTGATTATGAACAGCGATGTCTTTTGGTTGGAAAGAAAAACAGCAAATCACACATTTCGTCACATTTGATCAGCTGAAACCAAAGATTTGATGTTTTTTGCTTGCAGATTTTTCTTCTTGCAGCTCTACTTTAACCTTCCTGTCGTCCTTCCGGGTCAAATTGACCCCGTCTGTTTTTAACTGTTCCTTCTTTCCTCCCTTCCTTCCTTCCTTCCTTCCGTCTGTCTGTCCTCCCTCCCTCCTTCTTTCCTTCCCTCCTTTCTTCCTTGCTCCTTTCCTTCCCATCTTCCTTCCTTCCTCCCTCCCTCCCTTCCTTCCTTTCCTTCCTTCTCTCCTCCCTCGTTTCCTTTCTTCTCTCCTCCCTCGTTTCCTTTCTTCTTCCCTCCCTCCTTTCTTTTCTTCTTCCCTCCCTTCCTTCCTTTCCTTCCTTCATCCCTCCCTCCCTTCCTTCCTTTCCTTCCTTCATCCCTCCCTCCTTTCCTTCCTTCTTTCCTCCCTCGTTTCCTTTCTTCTTCCCCCCCTCCCTCCTTTCCTTTCTTCTTTCCTTCCTTCTTCCTTCCTTCTCTCCTCCCTCCTTTCCTTTCTTCTTCCCTCCCTTCCTTCCTTTCCTTCCTTCATCCCTCCCTCCCTTCCTTCCTTTCCTTCCTTCATCCCTCCCTCCCTTCCTTCCTTCTTTCCTCCCTCCTTCCCTCCCTCCTTTCCTTCATTCCTTCCTTCCTTCCTTCTTCCTCCCTCCCTCCCTTGACTCGAGGACAACAGGAGGGCTAAATAGAAATTATAGTTTTTTAATTTGGTTGAATGTTGAGTCCATTTATGTCTAATTTTTGGGTCTATGTGATGTTTTGTCCAATGTTTGTCCAGATAAACCTCGCTTTGTTTGGTGCTAATATGAGATTTAAATTTCAGGCTACAAATAGATTCAGAGCTGTTATGAAAGGAGCAGCGAGGGAAGAGCAGAAACAAAAGAGTTGATTGTTGTTGTTTGTCGTCGTCGTTGTTGCTTCCACGCACCTCCTGCACATTTCTGCATGAGTCAAAGAGTGTAAAGCAACGTGGAGCCGATGACGCTGCTCGCTGCTCGCTGATGGTGAACAGCTGTCAGAGGAGAAACTGTCAGAGTCCACAGAGTTACCACAAATTGTCTCCTTTTTACAGCGAGATGACAATACATTTCTAAGAGCTCATAAATTCAAACTGTCACATTAACATTGAGACAATGGACGAATCAAACCGCAATCTGCAAAACGTTCAGCTTCATAACGAACATCACATGAGCGTTTGCATCCTCACAGATTCCAGAGACGTCTCAAGTGTCAGATTCAGATGGTTTTATTTATCCCACAGGCCAGATCTTATCATTTTAAAATCTACCAGACCTTTTATACAAAACACAAACACACACACACACACACACACACACACAAACTGACTGACAGGTGTTGTCGGTTCTGCGAGTGATAACGGAGAGGTAGACAGATATGCACGCTGACATCGTGTGTGCCTCAGTGCCTATTGACTCTCACGAGGGTCACAAGGGTCGGGTGTAACTGTTGTTCAGTCTGCGTTGTGTTGTGTGAAGTTTGGACCGACACTCTTCGACTTTTGACCGTTAATTGCCTGAATACTGAAAATCCACTGGTCAGTCACGTAGGCACAGCAATGTTAAGGCACAGCTCTATAGAAAAGTTAGCAAATGTTAGCTTAGCTTCGGCGCTAAGGAAGCTAACTACAGTGTTATGGCACAGCTCTATAGAACAGTTAACAAATGTTAGCTTAGCTTCGGCGCTAAGGAAGCTAACTACATTGTTACAGCAGAACTCTATAGAAAAGTTAGCAAATGTTAGCTTAGCTTAGGCGCTAAGGAAGCTAACTACAGTGTTAAGGCACAGCTCTATAGAAAAGTTAGTAAATGTTAGCTTAGCTTAGGCGCTAAGGAAGCTAACTACATTGTTAAAGCAGAACTCCATAGAAAAGTTAGCAAATGTTAGCTTAGCTTAGGCGCTAAGGAAGCTAACTACAGTGTTAAGGCACAGCTCTATAGAAAAGTTAGCAAATGTTAGCTTAGCTTAGGAGCTAAGGAAGCTAACTACAGTTTAAACACTGACAAAATATAAACAATTTGACACATTAAAGTGAGTACAATGCAGCCGTCACTTTCTGTAATAAAGTCGGACATAATATCATGATAGCTGTGTCACTGAATTACGTTATTTTGACAGATTTAATGTAACTCTGTGCTTCATGTAACCTACCATGAGCTCAATCCTCTCATACTGGCACTGTGCCGACGTTACAGCCAGAATTTATGGACTGAGGAGAGGCCTGCAAACCAATGGGAATTCATAATACAGGTACAAACTAAAATGTGATTGGAGGCGAAAGTGGAATCAACAAACAAAAACTCTGTTACACGGGCAATGTTACCTTCAATGAATGATGATACCGGCCTCGTGAGAAAGTAAAAACACGATATAAACCAACTATTTTGTTAATAAAAGAACGAGAGTAATGATTTGTTTTCCTCAGGAGAGCTATGTAGCGCCGTCCCGAGAGCATTAAAGTGAATAATTCCAGATTATTTTCTTGATTAATATATTTATCATTTAGTATATGAAATGTGCAGGTTTCTCAGAGGCTGCTGTGGTGTGTTCAGTGCTTAATTTATCTTTCTGAGACTCTAAAATGTTCAGATATTCAATTTATTGTCTCATATGTCAAACAAAAAAACAGTTAAATCATCACATTTTAGAAGCTGGAGCCATGAAATGTTGAAATAATGAAAATAATCATTAGTTGCAGCTGTTAATATATTAACTGTGAAACTGTGATTTACAGAACAAACGACTAATGAATATATAATGTTTAGTTGCAGCCGTAATCAAACGTTTTCTTTCTTTTCCAGAGACAAATATCAAGCAAATTAGAGTTTAATGGAGAATTTGTTGACATGTACATTTATAACACATTTGTTGGTCATTTGGCAGTGGATCCGTCTAACTCTTATTTTTATATTCACACATTTCAGTCAGTGTTATAAGTTGGCAGACGGAGCGTGACGTTAAGTGCAGCCGGGGCTTTATAAAAAGACGCTGTAAACCAGAAAGATGTGTCAAAGTTTGTTCCCGAGCAAAGAGTCGATGAGGGATTATTGGCGTCTGGTGATTGACTGCGAATCAGAGCGTGACAATAATCAGCTCAAGAGAGAGAAATACAAACAGAAAGTTGTTTCATGGTTGTTTTTTCTACTGTGACGGATTATCTGAACAGCAAAGTCCTGATAAATGCAGCTTTGCCAGTCTTTGGATTCGCTTTCTCTTTGAAGTGAATGGGAAGGTGCGTCCAAACTTTTGACTTGTAGTTGTTTTATATAGGACGGCAGAGTGTGCTAATTGACAGCAGTAGTAATTGGAATACACCTATTCTACCTGTGGAGAAGCAAAACACTGGCAAATTTTGTATGGCTCACGATTTACGCAGCATTATTAACATCATCACCACAGCTACATTGCCAGTGCCCAATCCAGGGCTGGCAGATCCCTTTCAGATCCTCTTTCAGTCAAAATATTGGAGAGAAATTTGCCGTTTCTTGTGGACTCTGGGGCAAGGTACTCTACACTTAACTGTAGCGTGCCTAGGGTTGCAAAATTCTGTGAATTTTCAAACTTGGAAACTTTCCATGGGAATTTACGGGAATAAACCGGGAATAAACCGGGAATTTACTAAACTGAAGGTATGTTCTTATTAGGGAACTTAAATATAGTTGTGTAAAATAATATTTTAGCAGAATCCTGACTAAAACAACCAGATATCATGCAGTATAGTTGAATATCTATGCTATCACATGCTCAGATAGCACACTGTTTACTGCAGGGCTACTAAGACCACGCCCCCTACATGCACTATGCATACTGAGACCACGCCCCCTACATGAACTGTGCATTCCTCCATCACATGCACAGATGATTTCTACAATTCTGGACCACAAGTTTGAGCCCAGAGTGCATTTGGAATATTTCCAAAATTCCCCAGTTTAACTTCCCATGGAAACTTTCCGGAAATTTACCGGAAATTTTCCACCCCCTTGCAACCCTAAGCGTGCCTAATTCCAAGATGACTACAGACACTGTTGAATTAACTGGCTTCTCGGGACAACCTAATCTGCTGCCTTTTAACCGCTCCTTTACCTACACTGATAGCTGGACAATGTTTCACTCACTGATATGTATCTGTGACCTCAGTGTCCTGTCAATTTGATGGGAAGAGACATAGTACATACAGAAAGATAAAGATTAAAAGAAAACAGAGGTGAGCCCTAAAGATAAATAAGAAGGCAGCATTGGCATCCTTTAATAACACTGTCTGTGTCACCTGTTGAATATTTTTGACGCAGCTCATCTGTTTGGCCGGCTCAGCTGCATTTTCTCTCAAGAGCATAAAATGGAAAGATTGAACACACAAAGATACAAGTGAGATATTTTCTTTTGACACATGAGGAAATGTGACAGTGTTTTGTTTTTCTTTGTAAACCTCAACAGAACAGCTGCTTGCAGAAGTGTAAAATGGAAATTGTGCTTATTCGTCCTCAACCACAGGAAACAGGAGGTCTGATATTTCATGAGAAGACTACAAGCAGGCTCATCAGTGACTAACAATTAGTTTCATTATCGACTTTTTGTCAATTCACTGTCTGCTCGAAACCGCATACTTTCCTACTACTCACTAACTCTGACGTCATTTGAAGTATGTAGTGTGTTTCAACTGCGTAGTATGTGATTTAGAGTATGTGAGAAGTTCGAAATGGTGGTTAGAAATGTGGATAAATTGGTATATTTACAGAGTTAGAGCTAAAATGAAATCAGCTTCAGCCTGATGATTTCAGCTCGGGTAGGAACCAAATGCATTGTGGGTAATCGTGTAGTTTACTACAGTGTAAATGGTCTGTTTACTATCTGGTCCTTTAGTGTGTAGTATAGTAGTATGTAGTATAGAAGTATGTAGTATAGAAGTATGTAGTATGTAGTATAGAAGTATGTAGTATAGAAGTATGTAGTATGTAGTATAGAAGTGTGTAGTATGTAGTATAGAAGTATGTAGTATGTAGTATAGAAGTATGTAGTATGTAGTATAGAAGTATGTAGTATGTAGTATAGAAGTATGTAGTATAGAAGTATGTAGTATGTAGTATAGAAGTGTGTAGTATGTAGTATAGAAGTATGTAGTATAGAAGTATGTAGTATTGTAGTATAGAAGTATGTAGTATGTAGTATAGAAGTATGTAGTATGTAGTATGTAGTATAGAAGTATGTAGTATGTAGTATAGAAGTATGTAGTATGTAGTATGTAGTATAGAAGTATGTAGTATGCGGTTTCGAACACAGCCACTGATTTAACTTTCACACTGTCTCTAATTTCTTCTTCTGTAGTTACACTTCTTAATCTTTTGAAAGCTCAAGTGCGTTCACACTGAGAAGTATGGAAAACTGCAGTACACTATAGTCCCGTTTCCATTGCAGGAACTTTGGGGTAATTTATCGGGGCCCGTGGCCGAAGGACAATCTCCTGGAACTTTTTTACTGGGGAAAAAACGAGTCCCTGTTTCGGGGATAAAAATCTTAGAGCCCAATAATACCTCTTAAATATCTTGTTTTGTTTTGTCTGATCAACAGTTGAAAACTTAAAGATGTTCAGTTTATAAACTATTGAATATTATATAATACAATAATATAAACAGAGAAAAGTAGAAAACCCACACGTGAAATATCATTGACCCATTAGATTAATTTAAAATCAGTTATTCCTTCGATTGACCGAATCCTTTTGTTAATGAACACTTGTAGGGAGTTAAAATGGGAAGTAATAAGAAGATACCCTAAAGATACTGCCACTGAATGCAGAACTGAAATATAGAACAAAAAGTAATGTGCAGCTCCTCATACCCAGCAGCCAAGATAGAAACTCGCTCTTATCTTTTATTTTCCTCATTGACTGTTGAGTCATTCATAGCAACTGAAACTGTGTGCTGGTGTGCCTGGTACGACTAGAGGCTTCACAGAGAGAGAGGGGGGGGGGGAGGGGGGGAGAGACAGACAGACAGACAGACAGACAGACAGACGGACACAAGTGGAAAAGTTTAGTTATCAACTCAGAATTAAATAGAGAAATAAAAACGTGACTCATGATTTATGATTTGAAGGTAACAAGGGCTGTTTAGGTTTACAGGAAGCTGTGGTTGTTGAATGCCACTCCACAGTTATATCATATTTCATTAGACATTTTTAAAGTGTTGCACCAGTTTAGAGATTGATTATAGTCAAAGTACAGTATATTTAGGTAATATACCAACCAAAGTTAAAGCTGAAGACAGAAATTGAGTCTAAATATAAATAAGTGTCACGCACCATCTTGGCCAACAATTTGATATATTTCAGTGATTCATAAACTCTATAAATACTTTGTAGCCCCCAAAACTGGAGATATAAAGCCCAGATTAATGTGGAGTGGTGTCATTTTTATTCTGATGAAGAAATTCAACAACCAAAGCTTCCTTAACAGCCACAGGAAGCTAACATATATTGATAGCTGCTTTTTAAATGTCTCCTCTGGTTTATTTCTGAATCGTAATAAATGAACTCTTCCAACCCTTTTTCTGTCTGTTTTAAACCAACCTATTATTATTACAATGGTTAAAAACAATACTTACCTGTAAGGAAAGTTGTTGTACTCACCCTTTAGGAAGGGAGCACTGTTCGGTATGCAGGCTGAAGTAAAATTGTTTTGAACCGTTTGCATTTTTGTTGATTGACGTGTTTCTCTTTGTTCATTTTGAGGCTGCACCAATCATAAAGTTGCAAAAAGAGTTATATTGAGGTTGGCTTCATATAAGCAATGGACAAAAATCAGAATAGAGTGTCTTATTTATGATTGACAAGTATGAAAAGTTTGGATAATACGGTTTTTGGGCTGCAGGGTATTTTCTTCGCTGCAGTACCGCGAGTGGCCAAAAAGACAAGGGGGGCGCTGCATCCAACACGGTCATAATTTAGCTTAAACGACTGAAGAGCTTTTTCTGATTTTAGCCTTTATCATTTGTTTGCCACCTCTGGACTGGACTAGTACTGACCCCAGATTTGTAGTCCAGATTTATCCGGATACAATAAAATATAATAGAAAGCTTTATACTTATTATATTTTACATATAATGAGATTACAGGTGCCTCTCTATTTGTACTTTAAAGACAATAAAAACATGGCAACCCGATTTAAAAACAACACACACACACACAGCTAAAGAAAAGATGACATAGTAGGCTATGTTTAAAAATAAAAAGAGATGCAGCTATAATAGCATGATATGGATGGTATTGCCTGAATGATGAGCGTAAACGAGGCCTCGGAGTATCTCCACCTGACTCAAACCCGCACAGGTTACCAAGCCCTCGATAAATGTCGATAACTCTAATCACTGCCAACTGTGCCTGCAACAAATAAGATGAGTTATATAATATAGGCATTTAATTGTATCATAGGTGTGTTCATGTGGGTGTGACGACTATAATTATCTAATTATCCTATGAAGGTCGTTAATCATTCGATGTCGCCTACAGCAGCCAACGACTGCCTGGATACATTTTCTCTTTTGAATGTGAAGGTGTAAACTTCTCTAAAATTAAAATGTTTCTATATTCTACAAGTGAGACCTTTTTCTTTTGTCATCTTGTCATCAGGAGTTGAACAATTAAATGTGTTTTTTATTTGTGAGTCAAAATGAAACTGCCAGTCTCAAAATCCCTCTTGCTCATTACGAAAGTGAAAGTTAGTCATGTGTATCGTATCATTTTTTTTACAACACCTGGGAAGGGTTAGCAGCTTAGCAACAGAGATACAAAAATGAGATAAATGTCCTGCCTGTAAACGCTCCTCTCTGTGCTCTCAGCTTCTCACTCTTGTGTTGAAGTAGCTGACCGACTGACCAGCTGACCGCTCGCTGGCTTCACTGTCAATACTGGGCTCTGTTTGCTAACTGGGACTCACTCACCCACTCACTCAGGTCAGAGAGGACGCAGACAACCCAATTTCGAAGTCTGTGTGAACTGGGTCAAAAAACTTCTGACAGGACAGTTTCTACCTGCACAGCTTCGATTCGAGTCCAAGAACCATTTTTTTAGACTAAACAGCACATTCATAATTTTTTTTTACTGCTTTCATGTGCTCTCCAGACTGTGCAGAGAATTGAAATATAAGGATTGTAATTTTTGGTCCTGTAACTTCGACACATCGTCTTCTCATGCTTTTATTTTGGTGTGGAAAAAGCAGCAGCTCTAAATAGCAGCTTCCCCTCATTGTTTTATTTAAAAGACATTTAAAAAGAAAACATTGGCATATTCAACAACCTCCTGGCTGATAAAATAATTGAAACATGGTGTACATTCCTCCTTCAGACTTGTTGCTCTTCTTGCAGCAGCTGCAGCAGCACAAAGTGTCTCCGTGGCACTTCTACTAAATATACCAGAAGCCTTTTGTTACAGAAACAGGAAAAAAAAAGAAGCTTTTATCATGTTTACAACTTCTTCTAATTTTGGATATACGAAGCCATGAAGGCACCATCGTGTAATTGTTCATCTTCAATCAATCAATCAATCTTTATTTGTGTATATATATAGCGGCAAATCCCAACAAAAGTTATCTGAAGGCTCTTTTCACATGGAACAGGTCTAGACCGTACTCTCTAATTTAATTTAAAGAGACCCAACATTCCCACATGAGCAGCACATGGCGACAGAGGCAATTTGAAAAACTCCCCTTTAACTGGAGGAAACCTCAGGCAGCTCGTTAACAACTTTGAAAATAATAGGAGCATAAATAATACAGTGATTTAAAGGATATAATCTGGTATATACATTTCTTATTGTCAACATATCCCAAAAGATTAAACCCTACAATTAATTGGTTCTATTGTATCGTCCATCTAAAGCCTGATATATCTCATTCCTCTGTACCGCTGTTGTCTGATAACTTTTTAAAATGCTCTTCAATGAGTCATATTGACACGCCAGCATTCGCCCACACACAGTCCTATATGCTTTATGACGACAGGGAATTATTGACAGGGCTTGTGTTGTTTAACTACTGTTGCTATCAATATTCAGCCACAGCGGCTCCGCGAGCTCCTTTCTGTTTCTCTCTTTGTGTGCTGTCAGTCAGTCCCTGCAGGATTCAGGAGGATTTTTGTGAATATTTTAGTGATTATTGCAGCCAAAAAGTTTCCAAGAAATTTTGCAGTGACTTTTCTCGGCAGTTGTGATGTTTTATTTGAAGTTAATTTGCAGTAAAATTTGCAGGAAATGGGAACAATGCATGCAAGTAAAGGAACAGAATGGAAGGAAGAGTCATGTGTAATCATTTCCTTCACAATAAAAGCATGCTGAATATCACAGAAACATCTATATTTCACCATGAGCTCAAAGTTATATATAAAAACTTGAGTTCCATTTACTGTCACCTCAACATTAGCACTTCCTTCACAATAAAAGCATGCTGAATATCACCGAAACATCTATATTTCACCATGAGCTCAGTTATATATATAAAAACTTGAGTTCCATATACTGAAACAACTGCAAGCAAAGGAATATAATGGAAGGAAGAGTCATGTGTTATCATTTCCTTCACAATAAAAGCATGCTGAATATCACCGAAACATCTGTATTTCACCATGAGCTCAAAGTTATATATAAAAACTTGAGTTCCATTTACTGTCACCTCAACATTAGCACTTCCTTCACAATAAAAGCATGCTGAATATCACAGAAACATCTGTATTTCACCATGAGCTCAAAGTTATATATAAAAACTTGAGTTGCATTTACTGGAACAACTGCAAGCAAAGGAATATAATGGAAGGAAGAGTCATGTGTAATCACTTCCTTCACAATAAAAGAATACTGAATATCACAGATCTAGATCTCTATATATATATCACATCTATATTTCACCATGAGCTCAAAGTTATATATAGTTCCATTTACTGTCACCTCAACATTAGCACCAAGTTAGAATCAGTCAATACCGCCATTAAAATAAATACTCATGAACATAAATATACAGTCAACCGCAGACCTTAATGCAGCCGCTTTGGTTGCAGTGATTCGTCTACTTGGTTTATTCATTGGAGACGTTTGATATGCTTTGTGGGGGTTGTTTTGTATGATCTATGGTAGTAATTTCTGTGCCGCAGCGCTCCGATGTTGTCCAAAAAAACCATTGAAAAAGCATCTTAATGAGCCAAACTGCACTGGGTGACATGTTCCTTCATCACTGTGAAATCACACAATGTAGTTTATTTTGACTAAATCTCCACACACAACGTCCTGCTGCTAGAAATACTCAGTAAAATATGAAATGTGGATTCATCCGCCGCTGAAAATAGTCCCCAACAAAATGGACTGTTTCCTCCTGTTTGAGTGACGTTTGGTAAAAAACTACAGTGACCACCTGTTTAAGGAAACTAGGGAGCATTTTTAACCCTCCTGTTGTCCTCGAGTCAAGGAAGGAAGGAAGGAAGGAAGGAGGGAGAAAGGAAGGAAGGTAGGAGAGAGGGAGAGAGGAAAAGAGGAAAGAGGAAAGAAGGACAGAGGAAAGAAGGAAGGGAGGAAGGAAGGAAGGAAGGAAAGAAGGAAGGAAGGAAGGGAGGAAGGTAGGAGGGACGAAAGAAAGAGAGAAGGAGGGAGGGAGGAAAGAAAGAGAGAAGGAGGGAGGAAGGAAAGGAAAGGAAAGGAAAGAAGGAAGGAAGGGAGGAAAGAGAGAGGAAGGGCGGAAGGTAGGAGGGACGAAAGAAAGAGAGAAGGAGGGAGGAAGGAAAGGAAAGGAAGGAAGGTAGGGGGGAGGAAAGAAAGAGAAGGAGGAAGGAAGGGAGGAAAGGGAGGAAGGAAGGAATGAAGGAAGGAAGGAAGGGAGGAAAGAGAGGAAGGAAGGAAGGGAGGAAAGAGAGAGGAAGGAAGGAAGGAAGAGAGGAAAGAGAGAGGAAGGGAGGAAGGTAGGAGGGAGGAAAGAAGGAGAGAAGGGAGGAAGGAAAGGAAAAGAAAGAAGGAAGGAGGGAAGGAAAGAGAGAAGGAGGGAGAAAGGACAGAAGGAAGGAAGGAAGGAAGGGGGGAAAGAAGGAACAGTCAAACCAGACGGGGTCAATTTGACCCGAGAGGACGACAGGAAGGGTTAAAAGAATAAACTACATATTTGTGACTTACTTGTAAAGAGTAAAGGTTTGAAGCTGAGAGACAGACTAACACGTGGTTGGTTTGGTCTTTTCATTGGATTCGTTGGAGCATAAGATCTTTTATCTCGTATTCGTTTCACCTTTTTGGTTTCACTTTTTTTATATCTGTGGTTGTGTTTTTTGTGTGTTGCAGCTACAGAAAGCATTTGTTTTTTAAGTTCTAGGTTAGAAAATGAACCCACTGAAACTCTAATTTGGGGTTTCAGTCTCATTCCAAAATGTTCACTGTGCAGTATTAGAGACTGACCTGGTCTTTGTTAAGACTTCAGCTCTGCTCTGTTTACAGTCTATAATACCTTCCATCTGGCTTTACCAAGACCATTTGCCAAAACAAAAAAAAAAGCCCTTTTCCATTGCATATTCTCTTCCTCTGTCATCCCTGCAGGTGCCCCTCCCATCCCTACCAGTCTCTTTCTGAACTGGCACACAGCAGCGTTGTAACAGTAACCCATTTACAGTGATGGGAATGTGGGTCGGATACACGGGCACTGTGCTCACGCTACAGGGCCTTTACTGCCAGGAGGGAAAATATCGAGCCCGGCCTCCATATTTCACCCAGATTGTCATAGATTTATTGGACAGTAAGAGGCCATTACTGTACCAGAGCAGAAGAGTGATGGTTACAGGGAAGTGAAGAGAACGTGGAAAACCCAGAGAGAGACAGAGAGAGATGCTGCGCTCATGTCAGATTTCATTTTTGTAAAAGTTAATCCACGTTTTCCTACTGCTGAATCCAGATAGTAGTGTTAGAAAGAGTTTTTTTTGGTGTGGAATTTTATAACGTCCATTTGCGCCATTGTGTCTTCATTCAGATAATAAAAAATAATCAGAATTATTAGTCATTTCAGTAAGGTTTTGTTCCCGAATGGCAAATTATCCCCATTCGCTGAGCTCCACAACACAAAGAAATCTACTTTCTTTAAGTAAATATGTTGAAATCATTCAGGCAGCAGGCTTGTCATGTTTAGCTGGAACTGGCCAATGCTTTTAAAGGGGAACAAACATAGTCAAAGTTGCAAAATGTGAGGTTGAATGTATGTAGAAATGCTGCCAGGAAGTCAAACCTCAACCTGCTTCAACCTGCTGTGAATGATTTCTACCTAAACGACGAGCTGGTGGTTTTTCCATATGCTGTCTTTGTGTTGTTCACTCTCATATTTCAGATCTGATTCTGGTTCAAACACATTTAAAGTAACGAACGAGAGAAAAATAAGTTAAATCCTGCTGCTGTTGCAAAAAGAAACGTCCGGAGCAAAGTTGAAGTCCTGGATTTTAACTTTCAGCCAGCATTCATATATATACCTTCACATCAAGTTGACCATGTTTCATATCCAAAAAGCATTTGATTTAAGATATGTAGACCTGTCACAATATCTACTTTTATAGGACGATATATTGTCTCAGAAATAATCGCGATAAACGATATTATTGTCATTTAAAGATAATTTTATACCACTGATATAATGATAATATAATAGTATAATAATGTAAAGGTGGGATTGTAGACTTCAGTATAAAAACCCAGACTGCCATTATGTTTGGGGACTCCAGGATTCCGGAATTGGCCGTGATTCCGGAATCCCGGGCCAATTCCGGAATCGCGGCACAATTCCGGAATTCTTCTGCAGTCTCCACTCAGGACGAGCACAGTGAGGAATGGAGGACACTACTCACTTAGCCAATGTGACATGAATAGCCTCTTAGCTGCTAATGTGAAGTGTGGCAATACTGAGGTCAAAGGTCACGTCCATGTATCATATGATAAGTCCATATATAGACATGATGACGCTGATTATTACGTTAATTTATGATCAGTCGATAATTATTATGACAGGCCTAAAGATAATGCTCTAAGCAAAGTGTGTTGAGCTTTTCAGATGAACAGGAAGTGTGAAAGAGTGGTTTATTTTTAATATGAGGTGTGATGAACAACTGAGTTTTTCCTCCATATCCTGGAGACACATTTAACTTCTTCTCTTGCATGTGTGAAATCTATTAGATTCAGTTTTTATTGATATCATGATGTTAACTCCAGCAAGCCTTCACACAGTCCTACATTATACTGTAAACTGGTCATATCTGGATCCTCGGGTCTGTTCTAAACTGCATACTTTCTTACTACTCGTACTAACTCTGACGTCATTTGAAGTATGTAGTGTGTTTCAACTGTGTAGTATGTGATTTAGAGTATATTTAGAGTGAGAAGTTCCTGGATGGTTTACTAGATTCTCCAGAAATGCAGAGTATGTATCAAGAGCTGACTACTCACACTCACATTACCCAAGATGCAACGCTACTACTCACACTCACATTACCCAAGATGCAACGCTACTACTCACACTCACATTACCCAAGATGCAATGCAACTTCTGACAAAAACCCAAAATACAAACGTCACAGATCACTGAGGGTATGTTCGCTTCCTGTTTTCAAAATAAATGCACCAATTCTATCGTTATGGTTTTCTTAATAACAACAGGCAACAGGTCTTATTTTGTGAAAATGACAGGAAGTGCATTACTCGCTACGGCTAACTTGAGCGGCTCCGAATTCTCAGGAGCAAAACTTTAAACAGGTGTTATTTGGACAAGTTAGCGTCACATTGTGGATCTAAAGGGCTACTTTACTTTCTTCCTAAAAAGGTTAGAAATGTGGATAAAGTGGTTTATTTACAGAGTTAGAGCTAAAATGAAATCAGCTTCAGCCTGATGATTTCAGCTCGGGTAGGAACCAAATGCATTGTGGGTAATCGTGTAGTTTACTACAGTGTAAACGGTCTGCTTACTGTCTGGTCCTTTAGTGTGTAGGATGTAGTTTCAAACACAGCCTGAGAGTCAATCATAGAAACCGTGAGAGGTCAGAGAGGGTCTAGACCTTCCTCCTCCTCCTCCTCCTCCTCCTCCTCCTCCTCCTCCTCTTTCTCCCGTGCTCACAGATTGAGGTTGGGATTGTGCTGGTTATACGGGTGTAATCCTGCAGATTTGAGCCCCCCCCCTCAGTCTTGATCACGATGAGCCAGACCAGCTTATAGAAGCGGGGGTCTGCGGTTCTGTAGCATCTGTCACCTCACATGTTCACATCCAGCTCATCTCCACACACACACACATGTACACCCTCGGCTCTGAACCGCACAGTTACAGTAACTCCCCTCCCGCTCTACTCATCATTATGATTTGAACGTCTCTCCTTTATGTTAATTTGACGTGTGACTTTTGTGTGTTTGGTGGTTTCAGATCAGGCACCATGGGGAAAGGCTGCATGACAGTTACCAAGTACTTCCTGTTCCTCTTCAACCTCCTCTTCTTCGTGAGTATTTTATTGATTTGGTTTTTTATGGAGTACAAACAGAAATATAGTAAAGTATAGTAAAGTAAAGTAGTACCATCATAACTAAAGTACAACATCAGTCCTTCATTTCCTGTATGAATACTTTTGGCTCGTCTGACTGTAAAATAACAAAGATTTAACTTCACTAATTATTCATAATTAAATGTCATTAAAGGAGAAATCCACCTTTTTAAAACATCAAACACTTCTCATGTTTTTAAATGTTTTCACCAGATTAAGTTAAGGTGACTTATTGTGGAGAATCAATGTTTCCACCAGCTGCTAAAAAGTGTTAAAATATTATATTAATAATCTAAAATATTAACTATAAATATGCATAATCAGCGTTTCCCAACGTGACCTCGAAAAGTCAGAAAATAAATCACAAAGAAATAATTTGCACAAATATGTTTTATTATTTTTTAAAACATTTTAATTTATTTAATTAAAACTCTAAAAATATTTATCATAGTTTTTTTTATATTTATTCATTTATTTATTTATTTTAAATCATAAATATATATCATAAAATAGTCATACATATGATTTATATTAAATATAATTAATTTAATTATATTTATATTTATTGCTAACATTTATTATAACAATAGTTCATAACATTAATAATTTAAATAATAAAATAAACTTAAAAAATGTCTTAAATAATTAACATTTAAAGTAATATAATATGTATTTAGTATGTACTTTTTTCCACTTTTTTGGGACCAATTTATTATTTTATTAACACAAGGAAACCAGTCAGTACATTTACAACAAGCATAAATAATAGTCAGTGAGGTTTAAATGAACATGTGATTGAATACAAGCGTTGATATTAGTCTGCAGCCACCAGAAACACTTCCCTCCACTTGTTGCTTTGTTCTTTAAACATTAAAAAGTTGTTCATCAAACCTCAT
>NC_070578.1:37637802-37640302 GCF_027409825.1 Scomber japonicus
AGTATAAAAGATTTACAGACAGTCCTGAGAGTTAAGAGTCTTTCAGTCTTTTAGTTCATCAGCACGCCCGATGAGTCGATATCCAAAGGTTCAGGTTACTGTCTTAGTCATCTTTTATTGCTTTGGGATTTTACAAGCTCGAAACCTGAAACTAAAATGTTTCTGTTTTAAAGGTTTATAAGTTTAAACTAAGTTCAGACTCACAGCAGCCGAGTCCAAGATTCAAGGTCTTCAAGGATATGAGTCAGTGATGAATAATAAGGGTTGATAGAAGGTTGAAGAGGAAGGGAAAGAGGGAGGAAGAAGGAAGGAAGGAAGGGAGGAGGAAGAAGGAAGAGAATGAGGGAGGAAGGACGGAGGAAAGAAGGGAGTGAAGAAACAAGGAAGGGAAAGAGGGAGGGAAGAAACAAGGAAGGGAAAGAGGGAGGAAGAAGGAAGGAAGGGAAAGAGGGAGGAAGAAGGAAGGAAGGGAAGGAAGGGAAGAAGGAAGGAAGGGAGAAGGAAGAGAATGAGGGAGGAAGGAGGAAGGAAGGGAGGGAGGGAGGAAGGAAGGAAGGAAGGGAGGGAGGAAGAAAGAAGGAAATGAGGGAGGGGGGAAGGAAAGAAAGGAGGGAGGAAGGAAGGAAGGGAGGGAGGAAGAAGGAAAAGAGGAAGGGAGGAAGAAGGAAGGAAAGGAGGGAGGGAGGGAGGAAGGGATGGAGGAAGGAAGGAAGGAAGGAAAGGAGGAAGAAGGAAGGAAAGGAGGAAGAAGGAAGGAAAGGAGTGAGGAAGGAAGGGAGGAGGAAGAAGGAACGAAAGGAGGGAGGAGGAAGGAAGGGAGGGAGGAAGAGAGGAAGAAGGAAGGAAATGAGGGAGGGGGGGAGGAAGAAGGAAGGCAATGAGGGAGGAAAGAAGGGAGGGAAGAAACAAGGAGGGAGGGAGGGAGGGAGAAGGAAGGCAATGAGGGAGGAAAGAAGGGAGGGAAGAAACAAGGAGGGAGGGAGGGAAGAAGGAAAAGAGGAAGGAGGGAAGAAGGAAGGAAAGAAGGAACAGTCAGGGTCAATTTGACCCGGGAGGACGACAGGAAGGTTAATACTGTAGAATCGTTTTCTCGTGTATCTAAAGTCTTTATCTCTCCTCATGAAGCCAATAAAATGTTGCATGAAGCGATAATCTCACACTGAGCCTGACCGCATCCTGCTACACGACACCAACAACCACAGACTCTTTTTCTTCCTTTTTTTTATCTAACTTATAATCACACCTCAACGTGTTAAACGAACCACCAAACAAACATTAATATAGCTGTACATAACAAGCATTAACATTAACGGCCAATATCTTCTTCCTCCTTTTATATCGGCATCGGCATTGGCCCCTAAAAGCCAAAAAAATTGTTTCTATTTCCCTAAAGACTTTTATTTTCTTTTTCTAATTATACAAATGTGACTCTAGTTGGTCTTTAAAGAGAAGCACAAACTGCTTTTAAAATAAAACTTAGCCATGTAGGAGTAAGGAGGGAGGGGCTAAAAGAGGAAGGGAGTAAGGAGGAAGGGACTAAAAGAGGAAGGAAGTAAGGAGGGAGGGACTAAAAGAGGAAGGAAGTAAGGAGGAAGGGACTAAAAGATGAAGGAAGTAAGGAGAGAAGGGAGTAAGGAGGGAGGGACTAAAAGAGGAAGGAAGTAAGGAAGGAGGGACTAAAAGAGGAAGGAAGTAAGGAGAGAAGGGAGTAAGGAGGGAGGGACTAAAAGAGGAAGGAAGTAAGGAGGGAGGGACTAAAAGAGGAAGGAAGTAAGGAGGGAGGGACTAAAAGAGGAAGGAAGTAAGGAGAGAAGGGAGTAAGGAGGGAGGGACTAAAAGAGGAAGGAAGGAAGGAGGGAGGGAGGAAGGAAGTAAGGAGGGAGGGACTAAAAGAGAAAGGAAGTAAGGAGGGAGGGAGTAAAACAGGAAGGAAGTAAGGAGTAGGGATGGAAGGAAAGGAGTAAGGAGGAAGGTAAGAAGGAAGTAAGGAGGGAGGGAGAAAAGAAGTAAGGAGGGAGGGAGGGTGGAAAGGAGGAAATAAATCTTAGCCGTGAAGAACACTTGTGTATAAAACCTGTTTAAGTGTATTTTACTTCCTGTTTCTGACCTGTTCTCTGTGTTTCTCTTCCAGCTGTTCGGAGGCGCTCTCATGGGCTTCGGACTCTGGCTCCTCCTCGACAATCAGAGCTTCATAGTCGTCCTGAGTAAGTGCCTGATATCAGATTTAACTCTCCTGTTGTCCTCAGGTCAAGGAAGGAGGGAGGGAGGGAGGGAGGGAGGGAGGGACGAAGGAGGGAGGGACTAAAAGAAGAAGGAAGTAAGGAGAGAAGGGAGTAAGGAGGGAGGGACTAAAAGAGGAAGGAAGTAAGGAGAGAAGGGAGGGACTAAAAGAAGAAGGAAGTAAGGAGGGAGGGACTTAAAGAGGAAGGAGGGGAGGAAGGAAAGGAGTGGGGAGGGAGGAAGGAAAGGAGTGAGGAGGTAGGGAAGGAAAGGAGTGAGG
>NC_070578.1:37645302-37659228 GCF_027409825.1 Scomber japonicus
CAGACAGTGAGCAAGTGTAATGGAGAGACTGTGTGTGTGTGTGTGTGTGTGTGTGTGTGTGTGTGTGTGTGTGTGTGTGTGTGTGTGTGTGTGTGCTCTCTGAACAGGGAGCGTCACTGAGGACATTTGTCTCTGGTCCGTGTTCGCTCTGCAGGTGTCCTCCCCTCGGACACTGGGCCCTTTCTGCTCCGTCCGGCATCAGCATGCATCACATCAGCCCAGTGCGCTCACTGCCTTACTCATCACACACACACACACACACACACACAGAGCCACACGCTACATCACCGGTCAGTCCGAGCCGAGGGAGCGTGAGTCCAGGGGATTTCATGGAAGTCGGGCGATGCGGTCATATGACACAACCGACACGTAGCGGAGGGTTAAAGAGCAGCGGACAGATTAGCTTTGTGTCTGCACATAAATGACACGTATTGATGCTCAATGGAACATTTCATAAGCCGAGCCGGTGGCCTGTTGTTGTTGGTGTGGGCTCATGGATGACCGCAGAGGGACGGAGGGGTTGGGGAGGGGGGGGGATCAATGAGCTGAGCCTGGTTGCAACATGTGAGGGATGAAATCAGCCTGGTGCTGCTGAAACCTGATTTGTATAAAGTCTGCGCTGAGTCACAGTGAAGCAGAACCAGACGTTGTTTCTGCTTCGTCCTCGTCACATGACAATTACGTTTCTGGCTCGTTGCAGCTTCAATTGGTAGATTACAGTTCTGGCCATGATTGAGCCTGAGTCTAGTTAGATGATATATTCTCTCAGATATAATAAATATTGTCATTTTAACACCATTTTGTGCCAGTTAACGTGGTAATATTTGTTCAAATACCATACTTTCCTATTTTTGGCCCCACAATTTAAATAAACTTAAAGGTGAAACATGTATATAATTGTATTGTATTAAAAAAAAAAAAGTCTTATCCCTTTTGGAGGTCCGCTCAACCGTTTAGTAGAGGTCACTTTGTGTCATATCATCTGGTCAAAAACTAAAATCTATTGAATCCATTTAACTTTTAGGTCAATCTTTACCACTTGTATGAGGAATGTAATGCACAGACAGACCATCAGATTGTTCTATGGTTGCTATAGATACAGGTTGTTCTATGGTTGCTATAGATACAGGCTGTTCTATGGTTGCTATAGATACAGGTTGTTCTATGGTTGCTACAGTATAGATACAGGTTGTTCTATGGTTGCTATAGATACAGGTTGTTCTATGGTTGCTATAGATACAGGTTGTTCTATGGTTGCTATAGATACGGGTTGTTCTATGGTTGCTATAGATACGGGTTGTTCTATGGTTGGTATAGATACAGGTTGTTCTATGGTTGCTATAGATACAGATTGTGCTTTAGTGTATAATGAAAAATAACACAAATCACATTTTTGAAGTTGGGTTTAATTTTTTCATCTTGTACATGAACAGAATGAGCATCTAACATGTTTTTAAAGAAAGTTTAGAACAAATAAAGTCTTGTAGAGGTCTGTAAAACATACAATTTAGAGTCAATGAGGGAAAGAAATCCATGTTTTATGTTGTCATGGCCTCAAAGAGGACGGAAAAGCTTGGTGTGACCTACAAAGGGTTAAATCTTAACTTGCAGAAACCCTTTTTAATTAAAATATGTCTGTTGAGATTAAGTTTTGTTGCTCAAGTCATTGCACTGAACATCAATACGTTTTATTTTAGGTAATTTTGCATAAATTCAATATATTATAATTATTTGTTGATTAAATGTAATGTTAATGTTTCCCAGGACGTGTTTCTATAAATAACAAATGCTTCTCGAACTTCAGATGACTTCAGACTGTTAGTGTTTTTCGTCTGTTTTGAGGAAACCAGAGTGTTGAATTCCTGGGAACGTCAGCATTTAACAAGAAATCTGATCCCGAGACTTGACTCGACTCGCCGTGTTCGAACACCGTGAGGAATGATGGAAACTGTGTGTGTGTGTGTGTGTGTGTGTGTGTGTGTGTGTGTGTGATCGCTGCGTTCGCGGTCTGCTGGCGTTTACATGTTGAGGTTCACAGGTCGTAACTCAGCAGTCAGTTTTACAGCAGCAGTCCGGAGTCGCTCGTCCCTGCAGGTCGACAAGCCACACGTGTGCATATGTGTTAAACACGGCCGGCTGTCACTTCCTGCGTCATTGCCCCCTCCCCCCTCTCTCTCTCCCCCCCTCCCTTCTTTCTCAGCCTAATTTTCCATCATAAACTCTGCAGGTTTCTCTCTGTCTTGGTTTTCTCTGCGAGCAGCCTGGCCTGGTTCACTGATCCCAGGGGTATCCCATGTTTCCTTGAGGCCACGAGCGCTCGAGGGGAGGGGGGTGTGTGTGTGTGTGTGTGTGTATGTGTGTAAGTGTGTGTGTGTGTGTTGGGGGTCCAGTCTGTAAAACAGTCGGTTGGCACGCGACAACACAGTTACGCGTTCCTTCCAACATGCTGCATGTTCACAAACCCCCCGAATAGCTGTTGTTAGACCCCGTCTGTTTTGACTGTTCCTTCCTTCCTTCCTTCCCATTACCTTCTGTCTTTCCTCTGTCTGTCCTTCCTTCCTTCCTTCCTTCCTTCCTCTATCTTTCTTTCCTCCCCATTACCTTCCTTCTTTCCTTCCTTCCTTCCTTCCTTCCTTCCTTCCTCCCTCCTTCTCTCTTTTCCTCCCCATTACTTTCCTTCTTTCCTCTGTCCCTTCCTTCCTTCCTTCCCTCCCTCCCTCCCTCCCTCCCTCCCTCCTTCCCTTCCTTCCTTCCTTCCTTGTTCCTCCTTTCCATCCTTCCTTCTTTTCCTTCCTTCTTCCTCTCTTCCTTCCTTCCTTCTTCCTCTCTTCCTCCCTCCTTTCCTTTCTTCTTCCTCCCTTCGTCCCTTCCCTCCTTTCCTTCCTTCTTCCTCCCTTCCTTCCTTTCCTTCCTTCCTTGACTCGAGGACAACAGGAGGGTTAAAATAAAAACCGTTACGCTCCGTCGGTGAAGAGAGTTCCCTAAATCCCAACACGGGGGTTTAAACTGGAGCTCAGGATGTTTTATTTTAGCTTCCTGTGTTACTCTGGACTCTGATCACACATCATCAGGAGAAACTCTGCAGCTGAACGTTAGTCTCGTATTTCATGATGATCACACATGAGCTAAATTCAGATCCAGCTTCACTTCATGAGTTTACAGGATTTTATAAAAGGTTTGCAAAAGTGTACCGATGTTGTTCATGATCAACTTTTTATTTTTTTTACTGGTTGTACAGAGATATTAGTGAGCAGATATCGGCCTATAGATGCAGGTTGTTGTATGGTTGCTATAGATACAGGTTGTTCTATGGTTGCTGTAGATACAGGTTGTTCTATGGTTGCTGTAGATACAGGTTGTTCTATGGTTGCTATAGATACAGGTTGTTCTATGGTTGCTATAGATACAGGTTGTTCTATGGTTGCTATAGATGCAGGTTTTTCTATGGTTGCTATAGATACAGGTTGTTCTATGGTTGCTGTAGATACAGGTTGTTCTATGGTTGCTGTAGATACAGGTTGTTCTATGGTTGCTATAGATACAGGTTGTTCTATGGTTGCTATAGATACAGGTTGTTCTATGGTTGCTATAGATGCAGGTTTTTCTATGGTTGCTATAGATACAGGTTGTTCTATGGTTGCTATAGATACAGGTTGTTCTATGGTTGCTATAGATACAGGTTGTACTATGGTTTCTATAGGTACAGGTTGTTCTATGGTTGCTATAGATACAGGTTGTTCTATGGTTGCTATAGATACAGGTTGTTCTATGGTTGCTATAGATACAGGTTGTTCTATGGTTGCTATAGATACAGGTTGTTCTATGGTTGCTATAGATACAGGTTGTTCTATGGTTGCTATGGTACAGGTTGTTCTATGGTTGCTATAGATACAGGTTGTTCTATGGTTGCTATCGGTACAGGTTGTTCTATGGTTGCTATAGATACAGGTTGAGCAGACATCGGCCTATGACAGATATATCAGTATCAGCGTATGTGTTATCTGATATATGCTGATTTATTTATTTTTTATTATATAAGCAGCATTTAATTTATATTTGATCATTTTTCTTATTTCAAGTTTAATATATTTGTACATGTTTTTTGCTGTTAAGTTAGTTATAGGTATTAAATTCAGTGTTTCACTACATTAATGTAATTTTAATTTGATAAAGGTATATTCTATTCTATGTTCATGTGTATATATTCATTATATAAACAATTATTGGCTGTCATATTGATATCAGACTTTTTTCTTTACTCCTTAATATCGATATTGACCCTAAAAATATAGTAATGATCAGGTTCTAGTTGTACCACATTCACACAGACAGGGACGAGCAGCTAACTAAACAGATAGTAGAAGGGGAAAATGGAGCAAAGAGCAAATGAAAATGAAAGAAAAATTAAACTAAAACTGACAGTATGTAGAGTTCATCCTCCCACGCAGTCTGACCTCCACCTCACCCTGCTCCTGCTCCACTCCTGCTGCATTTTTAATCTACTCCAGTCACAGCTGATCTTTCACATAGTGATGAACCTGCAGGGAAACTTCAGTGACTTTGCAGCTTTATAGTCTGTTTGTCCGGCTGCAACTTTATGACGTAGTTTCATGTTTTCGGTCACTATCGGCGCTCTGATAGCATCGTTTTCGGAGTTAAAAGGCAGTAAGAACTAAAAAGTCACTGCACGTTATCTGCTCAGCACCAAACAGACAGACAGACACAGTTAGCTGTAGACTAGCTGGTGGACATAGTGGAGCATAGGCTTTACGCTGATCTGATCGGCTATATCATATCGGCCGATATTTAGCATTTTATCTAATTAGTGAGATCGGCTGTAATGTCTTAATTCTCCGATCCGATCAATGTCGTCATGTTGAAACTTTTTGCAGATGCTCCCGTTGCATAGATTACAGATGGCTTGTGTTTTATCGGAGGGAGGAAGGAGGTAAGGAAGGAGGGAAGGAAGGAAGGGAGGAAGGAAGGAAGGATAGATTGCAGATGGCTTGTGTTTTATCGGAGGGAGGAAGGAGGTAAGGAAGGGAGGAAGGAAGGAAGGATAGATTGCAGATGGCTTGTGTTTTATCGGAGGAAGGAAGGGGGTAAGGAAGGAAGGAGGGAAGGAAGGATAGATTGCAGATGGCTTGTGTTTTATCGGTCTCATTTACTCTGAAGAAGCTCCACCCCACCGACATGTTTGTTTGAATCCGACAGCTAGTTTCGAGCCCTGTCGCGATGTGAATAAAGTTTTTGAATCTTGAACCGTGAGCTGTTGGATTCAAACGAACATGTGGGTGTTTGTGGGCAGACAGATTAAACACTAAAGAACCTCCGTGGGGAAGCATCTGCAAAATGTTTCAACACCACAAATGTACCTGGAGGGAACACGAGGAGAAGAAGCCGAGTTTAAGAAACGGAGCGTGGACAAAGAAGACGTGATCGGATCAGTGATCGGTTTATTTAAACTCACTGATCGATGTTCGGTGATCGGCCCCAAAAATCCTGATCGTGTAAAGCCTAGTGGAGCATTTAGATATTTCCTTCGGGAAGTTGGTGGAGAACAAAAACGGAGCTAAAAAAGAAAGAATATTGGACTTGGCGGATCAAATCAGCAGCTCTTGCCTCATTTTTAAGAGCGATTGTAGACGTAATTGACATTTCTAAACAGTAAAAGTCTGTGAAAACTGTCATATTAAATGTAGATCTACAGATTCTGATGCATTTCATGGTTTTAAACTTCAGATTTAAATGAATCTTTTGTTTTTAACCGTGCCTGCCAATCGCCAACGAACCTCTGTCCACTCTGAGCAAGAATTACATGTAATTTAGTGACAGTTGTTAAAGTAGACTTCTGTTTAGTTTTGAGCTGTCAGGATTAAAATACAGTGTGTGTTTCCTGCGGTGAGGTTTGATGGCAGATGTAGTGAGACGTTCGGCAGGATTCTTCTTTTCTTTGGAGGATGTTTTTTTTTCAGGGTGTGATGTGTCACTCGTAAGCCTTTATTTGCCAAATGTGGAAGTGCACACACAGCAAATTCCTTCCTTTATCTCCACTCCCTCAATCACATCTTGAGGAGGGTTGTCTCTGTGTTTTTGCTGTTTGACGTAAAAACAAGAAAGTCGACATTGTTGTTGTTGGACACAAAGATCTGAAAGTGTGATCTGTGGTGTGGCCTGTTCCTCCCATAGACTGTATAAAAGAAATGGACGTAACATCCGTGACGTCACCCATTGGTTTGTGGACTGCTGCTCGGAAGCCAATAGTTTCTAATCTGGGCAGCGCCATCTTGAAAATTTCAGGTGCATGCTGGGAAAAATAAAAACACGGATTCTACTTGTATGGGCATGAGGCGGAGTTATGGGCGGAGCGGGGAGGTTGCTATGGTTGCGAGGGCTGGATCTCGAGGACATTGGTCAATCAACCTGTCAATCAGGACGTAGCCACGCCCTAATGCATACCCTGCTTTATCGTCACATATAAAATCAGGGAGGCCAAAATGTCCCAAATGAACATCATACTGCATTGAAGAAGGCTTTAAACTAGCGATTGAGACCATAAACACATTTTGAAAACGTTTACTGAGGTTAGAAATCAAGTGAGAAGTTGGTGAATTCTCCATTGACTTGTATAGAGACGGTCGCCCCCTGGTGGCCTTTTGATAGAATGCAGCTCTAAGTTACTTCCTCGTTGGCCTCATTTCAGAGGACCAGAACTCCCCGCCTGGTTCCTTCCTGATCATATGGCATCATTTCACCTGTAAAAGAAGTGTTGTGGTGACTCAAAAAGATGAATTGACTTTTAAAAAATACTTCATTAGGTTGCATCTGTGTTTGGTTTCTGATCTGTTCTCCTCGTTTCTCTGCAGATAACTCCACAGGGGTAAAGGTGGCATGCTACATCCTGATCGGAGTCGGAGCTCTCTCCATGCTCATGGGCTTCCTCGGCTGCTTGGGAGCCATTTATGAGATCCGCTGTCTGCTCGGCCTGGTGAGTGAGAGGAGACGACTGCGTGTTTGTATTTATTTATGTATGCATGTAGACGCCATGATGGATAATACAGGCATCGGACGACAGAGGGGATTTAAGAGAAAAGCTTAAAATGACTGGATAAAAATGTAAAGGAAACAATTAAGAGCTGGAAATGATCAGTTAATCTTCATAAGTTTGTTTTATGTGGTGTTGGTCTCACACTCCTCCTTCCCTCCTCCTCCTCCTCTTCAGTATTTCACCTGTTTGCTGTTGGTCCTCCTCGCTCAGATCACCGCCGGCGCTCTCATCTACTTCCAGAAGACTGTGGTGAGTAACGCAACTTCCTGCCTCCTATAGTCAACTGTTTAGGTGTTTCAGCAACAAGAAAGAGCTTTGAACTTTGAACTTCCTGTCTGGAGGTGTGATGCCTTATGTGCATCGACATCTGCTGCCTGTAAACACCCTGCTCCCACATGTACGCAGATATCCGACTTCTTCTATTTCTTCTTCTTTTTCATTTTTTTCTACTTCTTCCTCTTCTTCTTCTACTACTACTACTACTACTACGTCCTCTACTTCTTCTTCTTCTACTACTTCTTCTACTACTACTTCTTCTTCTTCTTCCTCTTCTTCTTCTACTACTTCTTCTACTACTACTTCTTCTTCTTCTTCTACTACTACTACTACTTCTTCTACTACTTCTACTTCTTCTTCTTCTTCCTCTTCTTCTTCTACTACTACTACTTCTTCTTCTTCTTCTTCCTCTTCTTCTTCTTCTGCTTCTTCTTCTTCTTCTTCTTCTTCTTCTACTACTTCTACTAGCGTCACAGCATTTGAAGTTTGCACCAATAGAAACGGCTACAACAACGCTAATGTTTGCACTGAAGATCAATTTTAAATATATGATATGATTTTATTCATAAGTATATAGAAGGAAGAACATTTCCAGCTTGATCCCAAGAAGTTAAAAGACACAAAGAAACATTAACAAAAACAAGACTTTTAACATATGATAATAATCTTTCTCGTCTGGTCACATGACTCCTCAAACACGTCAAACATGTGTTACTAAAACCACAATAATCCTCCTTTTTTTTTTTTTAACCCTCCTGTTGTCCTCAGGTCAAGGAAGGAAGGAGGGAGGAAGGAAAGAAAGAAGGAAGGACAGGAAGAAGGAAGGAAGGAATGAGGAAGGGAGGAGGAAGGGAGGAGTAAGGAAGGAAGGAGGAAGGAATGAGGAAGGAAGGAGGAAGGAAGGAAGGAGGAAGGAAGGAAGGAAGGAATGAGGAAGGACAGGAAGAAGGAAGGAAGGAATGAGGAAGGGAGGAGTAAGGAAAGAAGGAATGAGGAAGGAAGGAGTAAGGGAGGAAGGAAGGAAAGAAAGAAGGAAGGAAGGACAGGAAGAAGGAAGGGAGGAAGGAAGGACAGGAGGAAGGAAGGGAGGAAAGAAGGATGGAAGGAAGGAAAGAAAGAAGTATGGAAGGAGGAGGGAGCAAAGAAAGAGGAAGGAAGGAAGGAAGGAAGGACGGTTAAACTCCATTGAGAATCTGCATTAATGATTTATGAACGTTTGACTGTGTTCAGGTGATTTTAACAGACGGTTCGTGTTGGTTTGCTTCTCACACGCCTGTTAATGATTCACCTTTTTAATCTTTGTGTTATAACTCTCGACCATCAGAGGAGGAAGCAGAACTCTGAGCTCTGACTGAAACAACATGTGCTAACCATATAACATTTACTGGGGCTTTTACGACGAGTGTACGACTGTAACAGAGAGTTCAGCCTGTGATAAGACGACACACACACACACACACACACACACACACACACACACACACACGGTCAAAGTGTCACCAATAAACTGAAAATGAAAGTGACAGCGGTTGGTGCCACACCGCCCCCTGGTGGTTAAAATGAAGCGGTTTACATTATGAACAAAAGCCAGCAGTTACTCCTGAGAAGCTACTTTATGGGAATATTTAATTAATTTTACTTTTTTTGTGTTTTAACCCTTTACATACTGTTCATATTCTGACTCATAATTAGTCTCTACATCAGGGGTGTCAAATTAATTTTCATTGAAGGGCCACATACAGCCCAATTTGATCTCATGTGGGCCGGATCAGGGAGGGAGAAAGAAGGAAGGAAAGGAGGGAGGGAGGAAGAAGGAAGGAAAGGAGGGAGGGAGGAAGGAAGGAAGGAAAGGAGGGAGGGAGGGAGGGAGAAAGGAAGGAAAGGAGGGAGAAAGGAAGGAAAGGAGGGAGGGAGGGAGGAAGGGAGGGAGAAAGGAAGGAAGGAATAAGGAAGGAAAGTAGGGAGGGAGGAAGGAAGGGAAGGAGGGAGGGAGGGAGGAAGGAAGAAGGAAGGAAAGGAGGGAGGGAGGAAGAAGGGAAGGAAAGGAGGGAGGGAAGGGGAAGGAAGGAAAGGAGGGAGGGAGGAGTGAAGGAAAGGAGGGAGGGAGGAAGGAAGGAAAGTAGGGAGGGAGGGAGGGAGGAAGGAGGGAGAAGGAAGGAAAGGAGGGAGGGAGGAAGGAAGGAAGGAAAGGGGGGAGGGAGTAAGGAAGGAAAGGAGGGAGAAAGGAAGGAAGGGAGGGAGGGAGGAAGAAGGAAGGAAAGGAGGGAGGGAGGAAGGAGGGAGGGAAGGAGGGAGAAAGGAAAAGAGGAAGGAAGAAAGGAAGGAACAGTCAAAACAGACGGGTCTGTCATTGGCGACTGATCAACTTATCTCAGTGACAATGTTCATGTATTTATATTTTATGGATTTTCTAAAACGATAAATTAAAAAAGAGAAGAAAGAAAAACTGACGGACTTGGAGCCGAAGTCGTTTCTGGCTCTGCTGAACTGGAGTTTGAGTTCATGGCAGCTTGTGTTTGCTTCCAGTATCTGAAGAGAGAAAAAAAAAAGTTTTTCAGAGTAGAGACAGATCTGTTTATTGGATCTGAACATTTGTTGGAAGCTGTTGGCTCGTCCTCCGCCTCGCTCCGTCTCTGCCAAATTGAGTTTCAAGGCGAACCTCCCGTCCGTCCGTCCTTCTGCTCGGTTACGAGGGGAGTATCTGCTTTTCCAGAGCCGTGTTCACTGGATACCTTCAGGCTGTCTGGATCCTCGGCTCGCTGAGAGAAAGGAGGGATGGGGAAGGGGGGCAGGAAAGGAGGGAGGGAGGGAGGGAGAAGCGAGGAAAGGAGGGAGGGAGGAAGAAGGAAGGAAAGGAGGAAGGAAGGAAAAGAGGGAGGGAGGAAGAAGGAAGGAAAGTAGGGAGGGAGGGAGGGAGGAAGAAGGAAGGAAAGTAGGGAGGGAGAAAGGGAAGGAGGGAGAAGGAGGAAGAAGGAAGGAAGGAAAGTAAGTAGGCAGGAAGGAAGGAAAGGAGGGAGGAAGGAAAGGAGGGAGGAGGAAGGAAGGAAGGAAGGAAAGGAGGGAGGGAGGGAGAAAGGAAAGGAGGGAGGGAGGGAGAAAGGAAGGAAAGTAGGGAGGGAGGAAGGAAGGAAAGGAGGGAGGGAGAAAGAAGGAAGGAAAGGATGGAGGGAGGGAGGAAGAAGGAAGGAAAGGAGGGAGGGAGAAAGAAGGAAGGAAAGTATGGAGGGAGGGAGGAAGGGAGGAAGAATGAAGGAAAGGAGAGAGGGAGGAAGAAGGGAAGGGAGGGAGGGAGAAAGGAAGGAAAGTAGGGAGGAAGGAAGGAAGGAAAGGAGGGAGGGAGAAAGGGAGGAAGAAGGAAGGAAAGTAGGGAAGGAGGGAGGGAGAAAGGAAGGAAAGTAGGGAAGAAGGAAGGGAAGGAGGAAGGAAGGAAAGGAGGGAGGGAGGGAGGGAGGGAGGGAGGGAGAAGCGAGGGAGGGAGAAGGAAGGAAAGGAGGGAGGGAGAAAGGAAGGAAAGTAGGGAGGGAGGGAGGGAGAAGGAAGGAAAGGAGGGAGGAAGAAGGAAGGGAAGGCGGGAGGGAGGAAGGAAGGAAAGGAGGGAGGGAGAAAGGAAGGAAATTAGGGAGGGAGGGAGGGAGGGAGAAGGATGGAAAGGAAGGAAATTAGGGAGGAGGAAGGAAAGGAGGGCGGAAGAAGGAAGGAAAGGAGGGAGGAAGGAAAGGAGGGAGGGAGGGAGGAAGAAAGGGAGGAAAGGAGGGAAGGAGAAAGGAAGGAAGGAAGGAAAGGAGGGAGGGAGAAAGGGAGGAAGAAGGAAAGGAGGGAGGGAGGAAGAAGGAAGGAAGGGAGGGAGGGAGGGAGAAGGAAGGAAAGGAAGGAGGGAGGGAGGAAGAAGGAAGGAAGGAGGGAGGGAGGAAGGAAGGAAGGAAGGAAAGGAGGGAGGGAGAAAGGGAGGAAGAAGGAAGGGAAGGAAAGGAGGGAGGGAGAAAGGGAGGAAAAATGAAGGGAAGGAAAGGAGGGAGGGAGAAAGGAAGGAAAGTAGGGAGGAAGGAAGGAAGGAAAGGAGGGAGGGAGAAAGGGAGGAAGAAGGAAGGAAAGTAGGGAAGGAGGGAGGGAGAAAGGAAGGAAAGTAGGGAAGGAAAGGAGGGAGGGACAAAGGAAGGAAAGTAAAGAGGAAGGAAGGAAGGAAAGTAGGGAAGGAGGGAGGGAGAAAGGAAGGAAAGTAGGGAAGAAGGGAGGGAGGAAGGAAGGAAAGGAGGGAGGGAGGAAGGAAGGAAGGAAAGGAGGGAGGGAGGGAGGGAGGGAGGGAGGGAGGAAGGAATGAAAGTAGGGAGGGAGGAAGAAGGAAGGAAAGTAGGGAGGGAGGAAGGAAAGTAGAGAGGGAGGGAGGAAAGTAGGGAGGAAGGAAGGAAGGAAAGGAGGGAGGGAGGGAGGAAGAAGGAAGGAAAGGAGGGAGGAAGAAGGAAGGCAAGGAGGGAGGGAGGGAGGCAAGGAGGGAGGGAGGGAGGGAGGGAGGAAGGAAAGGATGGAGGGAGGGAGGAAGGAAAAGAGGGAGGAAGGGAGGGAGGGAGGGAGGAAGGGAAGAAGGAAGGAAAGGAGGGAGGGAGGAAGAAGGAAGGAAAGGAGGGAGGGAGGGAGGGAGGGAGAAAGGGAGGGAGGAAGAAGGAAGGAAAGGAGGG
This sequence comes from Scomber japonicus, assembly GCF_027409825.1. NCBI lineage: Eukaryota > Metazoa > Chordata > Actinopteri > Scombriformes > Scombridae > Scomber > Scomber japonicus. The sequence continues at coordinate 37,657,300 of NC_070578.1, forward strand.
AGGAAGAAGGAAGGAAAGGAGGGAGGAAGGAAGGAAGGAAAGGAGGGAGGGAGAAAGGGAGGAAAGTAGGGAAGGAGGGAGGGAGAAAGGAAGGAAAGTAGGGAGGGAGGAAAGTAGGGAAGGAGGGAGGGAGAAAGGAAGGAAAGTAGGGAAGAAGGAAGGGAAGGAGGGAGGGAGGGAGGGAGAAAGGAAGGAAGAATGAAGGAAAGGAGAGAGGGAGGAAGAATGAAGGAAGGAAAGTAAGTAGGCAGGAAGGAAGGAAAGGAGGGAGGAACAAGGGAGGGAGGAAGGAAAGGAGGGAGGAAGAAGGAAGGAAGGAAAGGAGGGAGGGGAAAAAGGAAGGAAAGTAGGGAGGGAGGAAGAAGGGAAGGAGAGAAAAAGACTTTAACTACAATCACACACAGATCCTTGCAGAGTCTCCGGTGGTTTTCGGATCCATTCAGAAACGACACTCCTGCGTTCGGCTCCTGGTGGAAACCGCTTAATGTTCCGAACATGTTGGAAACCTGACCTCCGATCGCCGACCCGGCTGCCAAAACCTTCCCAGCAGGAATGCGAGGCCCATGAATTCACTTGACATACCGGAGAGTTGAGACAAAATAAGACATTATTCAGGAATTCAAGTGAAACAGGACACTGATTTTAAACTGCTGTAACACAGCGACGTTAAATCATCCTACAGACTGGAAGAAGGAAGGAAAGGAAGGGAGGGAGGAAGAAGGAAGGGAAGGAGGGAGGGAGGAAGAAGGAAGGGGAGGAAAGGAAGGAGGGAGGGAGGGAGGAAGGAAGGAAAGGAGGGAGGGAGGGAGGGAGGAAGAAGGAAGGAAAGGAGGGAGGGAGGGAGGAAGAAGGAAGGAAAGGAGGGAGGGAGGGAGGAAGAAGGATGGAAAGGAGGGAGGAAGAAGGATGGAAAGGAGGGAGGAAGGAAGGAAAGTAGGGAGGGAGGGAGGGAGGAAGAAGGAAGGAAAGGAGGGAGGAAGGAAGGAAAGTAGGGAGGGAGGGAGGGAGGAAGAAGGAAGGAAAGGAGGGAGGGAAGAAGAAGGAAGGGAAGAAAACAAGGGAGGGAGGGAGGAGGAAGGAAAGGAAACGAGGAAGGGAGGAAGAAGGAAGGAAAGGAGGGAGGGAGGAAGGAGGAAGGAAGGAAAGTAGGGAGGGAGGGAGGGAGAAAGAAGGAAGGGAAGGAAACGAGGGAGGGAGGAGGAAGGAAAGGAAACGAGGAAGGGAGGAAAAAGGATGGAAAGGAGGGAGGAAGAAGGATGGAAAGGAGGGAAGGAGAAAGGGAGGAAGAAGGAAGGAAAGGAGGGAGGAAGAAGGAAGGAAAGGAGGGAGGAAGGAAGGAAAGTAGGGAGGGAGGGAGGAAGAAGGAAGGAAAGGAGGGAGGAAGGAAGGAAAGTAGGGAGGGAGGGAGGGAGGGAGGAAGAAGGAAGGAAAGGAGGGAGGAAGGAAGGAAAGTAGGGAGGAAAGGAGGGAGGAAGGAAGGAAAGTAGGGAGGGAGGGAGGGAGGAAGAAGGAAGGAAAGGAGGGAGGGAGGAGGAAGGAAAGGAAGGAAACGAGGGAGGGAGGAGGAAGGAAAGGAAACGAGGAAGGGAGGAAGAAGGAAGGAAAGGAGGGAGGGAGGAAGAAGGAAGGGAAGGAAACGAGGGAAGAAGAAGGAAGGAAAGGAGGGATGTTAAATCATCCTACAGACGGCCGTGTTTCTCTGAGAGGAAACTATGTGGAGGTTTTTATAAGGAAATCAATCTGTCTGTATGTCGTAGAATATAATGGATTATTTAATGGGCTTTGGAGGCGCTAAAAGGTCATTTCTTTATCTTAAGACAAAGCTAGCTTCCAGTCTTTATGCTAAGCTAATGAGCTGCTGGTGGTAGCTTCATATTTACCTAAACACACTCATCGAACTCTCAGCAAGATAATAATGAAACTTTATTT
>NC_070578.1:37659728-37672228 GCF_027409825.1 Scomber japonicus
CGTCTCTGACTGATCCAAGCTGGACTCAAGGCAGCCAGAATGATCCATTAGTCCTCCTTTCTCAAAGAGGACTGAGCTCTTTGCACTTATTACTTCATCCTGAACCCTGAAGCAGGTTTTTACGAGCTGAGTGAGTCTGCAAGAGCATCCAAGAGTTTATTTTTTCTAAAGGAAGCATTTTTATATACGTTCACATCAAGTTAACCATATTTAATATCCAACATAACAGCGTAAAAATGACAGAAAATGACAAAAAGCATAAAATATGTTCCTGTAAATATCTTACTATCCTTAAGAACTACATGACCTAAAATGTTTCCAAGGGTTTAAGCTTTATAGACGATATACTGTTTCAGAAATAACGATATTATTGTCATTTAAAGATCATTTTATACCACTGATATAATGATAATATAATAGTATAATAATGTAAAGGTGGGATTGTAGACTTCAGTATAAACCCAGACTGCCATTATGTTTGGGGACTCCAGGATTCCGGAATTGTGCCGCGATTCCGGAATCCCGGCCAATTCCGGAATCGCGGCACAATTCCGGAATTCTTCTGCACTCTCCACTCAGGACGAGCACAGTGAGGAATGGAGGACACTACTCACTTAGCCAATGTGACATGAATAGCCTCTTAGCTGCTAATGTGAAGTGTGGCAATACTGAGGTCAAAGGTCATGTCCATGTATCATATGATAAGTCCATATATAGACATGATGACGCTGATAATTACGTTAATGTACGATAAGTCGATAATTATTATGACAGACCTAAAGATAATGCTCTAAGCAAAGTGTGTTGAGCTTTTCAGATGAACAGGAAGTGTGAAAGAGTGGTTTATTTTTAATGTGAGGTGTGATGAGCAACATTTCCTTCATGTCCTGGATTCAATTTCAACTTCCCCGCTTTGTGAAATCTATTAATTTATAGTTTTAAGTCATTTCTTAAAATAATACTGGAGTAAAAATGCTCATTAATATCAGGATATTGACTCCAGCCAGCCTTTTATTATATATGACAGATCAATAATTATTGTGTAACTACTGCAGAACGTATATAGGACATATTACCAAACCTGACAGTTGCACCACTTCTGCATCCGGCTGAAGAAATAGTTGCAAAACATAACTCTACATAACTCTGCATATTGTCATTTTTACTTTTTTCCCACCTGTACAGATCAAACACACATGCACACAATAAGTTTTAATGAGATATAAATATACTAAACTAGGCTGACTTCATCCCAATCACCATTAATTGAACTTTTAACCTTGATTACGATTAATGAACGATTATCTCTACCCCTTGATGAACAATGATGTATTTTCACAGTTTCTTTAGTTTAGTATTTTCCACTGCTGCCCTCACACATGAGGATCTTTAGGGAGTGAAGATAAAGATGTTTTAAGGTGTGACGCTGTGGTTAACGTCTAGTTTACTTGATTATAGAACTATGTAAAGATCATGGTTTGGGTTACAATGAAGGAAGGAAATACGGAGGAAGGAAGGAAGGAAGGAAGGAAGGAAGGAAGGAAGGAAGGAAGGAAAGAGGGAGGAAGGAGGAGGAAGGAAGGAAAGAATGACAGAGGAAAGGAAGGAAAGAAGGAAGGAGGGAGGAAAGAGAGAGGAAGGAATGAAAAAGAGAAGGAGGGAGGAAGGAAGGAAAGGAGGGAGGAAGGTAGGAGGGAGGAAGGTCAGAGTAAAGGAAACTATGTAAAGATCATTGGGTTAAAATGAAGGAAGGTAGGAGGGAGGAAGGAAGGGAGGAAAGAGAGGAAGGAACGAAAGAAAGAAGGAGGGAGGGAGGAAAGAAGGACAGAGGAAGGAAAGAAGGGCAGAGGAAAGGAAGGAGGGAAGGAAAGAAGGAAGCTGTGGTTAATGTCTAGTTGACTTGATCAGAACTATGTAAAGATCATGGTTTGGGTTAAAATGATCACTGGAGACAAGTTTTCAAATTCCTTTTAAAGATATGCAACCTTTTGTTGTCATGGCAACAGTGAACACCACCATTAATTGACATGAGCAAGATTAAGTCGATTTAGAGTTTCTAAATGTCGGTTTTGATTATTTTTTGGATTAATTGCCCAACCTTATCCTGACTCTAGGAGGAACCCCCCCCCAAAATGTCTCACTGATGTTGATCTCTGTCTGAACAAGTGAAAGTAAGAGTATGAGAGAAAGAAAGAGAAAGGGAAAGAAAGAAAGTCACAGAGACGACTGGAGAAGGAAAGACAGCCAGAAATAAAGAGACAGACAGTGAGCAAGTGTAATGGAGAGACTGTGTGTGTGTGTGTGTGTGTGTGTGCTCTCCGAACAGGGAGCGTCACTGAGGACATTTGTCTCTGGTCCGTGTTCGCTCTGCAGGTGTCCTCCCCTCGGACACTGGGCCCTTTCTGCTCCGTCCGGCATCAGCATGCATCACATCAGCCCAGTGCGCTCACTGCCTTACTCATCACACACACACACACACACACACAGAGCCACACGCTACATCACCGGTCAGTCCGAGCCGAGGGAGCGTGAGTCCAGGGGATTTCATGGAAGTCGGGCGATGCGGTCATATGACACAACCGACACGTAGCGGAGGGTTAAAGAGCAGCGGACAGATTAGCTTTGTGTCTGCACATAAATGACACGTATTGATGCTCAATGGAACATTTCATAAGCCGAGCCGGTGGCCTGTTGTTGTTGGTGTGGGCTCATGGATGACCGCAGAGGGACGGAGGGGTGGGGGTGGGGTGGGGGCGGGGATCAATGAGCTGGGCCTGGTTGCAACATGTGAGGGATAAAATCAGCCTGGTGCTGCTGAAACCTGATTTTGTATAAAGTCTGCGCTGAGTCAGAGTGAAGCAGAACCAGACGTTGTTTCTGTTTCGTCCTCGTCACATGACAATTACGTTTCTGGCTCGTTGCAGCTTCAATTGGGAGATTATAGTTCTGACCATGATTGAGCCTGAGTCTAGTTAGATGATATATTCTCTCAGATATAATAAATATTGTCATTTTAACACCATTTTATGCCAGGTACCGTGGTAATATTGGTTCAAATACCATACTTTCCTATTTTTGGCCCCACAATTTAAATAAACTTAAAGGTGAAACGTGTATATAATTGTATTGTATTAACAAAAAGTCTTATCCCTTTTGTATGTCTGCTCAACCGTTTAGTAGAGGTCACTTTGTGTCATATCATCTGGTCAAAAACTAAAATCTATTGAACCCATTTAACTTTTAGGTCAATCTTTACCACTTGTATGAGGAATGTAATGCACAGACAGACCATCAGATTGTTCTATGGTTGCTATAGATACAGGTTGTGCTATGGTTGCTATAGATGCAGGTTGTTCTATGGTTGCTATAGATACAGGTTGTTCTATGGTTGCTATAGATACAGGTTGTTCTATGGTTGCTATAGATACAGGTTGTGCTATGGTTGCTATAGATACAGGTTGTTCTATGGTTGCTATAGATACAGATTGTTCTATGGTTGCTATAGACACAGGTTGTTCTATGGTTGCTATAGATAGAGGTTGTTCTATGGTTGCTATAGATACAGGTTGTTCTATGGTTGCTATAGATACAGGTTGTGCTATGGTTGCTATAGATACAGGTTGTTCTATGGTTGCTATAGATACAGATTGTTCTATGGTTGCTATAGACACAGGTTGTTCTATGGTTGCTATAGATAGAGGTTGTTCTATGGTTGCTATAGATACAGATTGTTCTATGGTTGCTATAGATACAGGTTGTTCTATGGTTGCTATAGATACAGGTTGTGCTATGGTTGCTATAGATACAGGTTGTGCTATGGTTGCTATAGATGCAGGTTGTTCTGTGGTTGCTATAGATACAGGTTGTTCTATGGTTGCTATAGATACAGGTTGTTCTACGGTCACTGTAGATACAGGTTGTTCTACGGTTGCTATAGATACAGGTTGTCCTACGGTTGCTATAGATACAGATTGTTCTATGGTTGCTATAGATACAGGTTGTGCTATGGTTGCTATAGATACAGGTTGTTCTATGGTTGCTATAGATACAGGTTGTTCTACGGTTGCTATAGATACAGGTTGTTCTACGGTTGCTATAGATACAGGTTGTTCTATGGTTGCTATAGATACAGGCTGTTCTATGGTTGCTATAGATACAGGCTGTTCTATTGTTGCTATAGATACAGGCTGTTCTATTGTTGCTATAGATACAGGTTGTTCTATGGTTGCTATAGATACAGGCTGTTCTATGGTTGCTATAGATACAGGTTGTTCTATGGTTGCTATAGATACAGGTTGTTCTATGGTTGCTATAGATACAGGTTGTTCTATAGGTACAGGTTGTTCTATGGTTGCTATAGATACAGGCTGTTCTATGGTTGCTATAGATACAGGCTGTTCTACGGTTGCTATAGATACAGGTTGTTCTACGGTTGCTATAGATGCGGGTTGTGTTATGGTTGCTATAGATACGGGTTGTGTTATGGTTGCTATAGATACAGGTTGTTCTATGGTTGCTATAGATACAGTTTGTTCTATGGTTGCTATAGATACAGGTTGTTCTATGGTTGCTATAGATACAGGTTGTTCTGTGGTTGCTATAGATACAGGTTGTTCTATGGTTGCTATAGATACAGTTTGTTCTATGGTTGCTATAGATACAGGTTGTTCTATGGTTGCTATAGATACAGGTTGTTCTGTGGTTGCTATAGATACAGGTTGTTCTGTGGTTGCTATAGGTACAGGTTGTTCTATGGTTGCTATAGGTACAGGTTCTTCTATGGTTGCTATAGATACAGGTTGTTCTATGGTTGCTATAGATACAGGTTGTTCTATGGTTGCTATAGTTACAGGTTGTATATTAGTGTATAAATGAAGAATAACACAAATCACTGCTGACATAAGAGACATTTTTGAGGTTTAGTTTCATTTTTTTTCATCTTGTGCACGAACAGAATGAGTCTCTAACAAGTGTTTTGAATAAAGTTTAGAACAAATGAGGTCTGTAGAGGTTGTAATGGCCTCAAAGAGGAAGGAAAAGCTTGGTGTGACCTACAAAGGGTTAAATCTTAACTTGCAGAAACCATTTCTAAATTAAAATATGCCTGTTGAGATTAAGTACTGTTGCACAAGTCATTGCACTGAACATCAATACATTTTATTTTAGGTAATTTTGCATAACTTTAATATATTGTGATAATTATTTGTTGATTAAATGTAATGTTAATGTTTCCCAGGACGTGTTTCTATAAATAACAAATGCTTCTCGAACTTCAGATGACTTCAGACTCTTAGTGTTTTTCGTCTGTTTTGAGGAAACCAGAGTGTTGAATTCCTGGGAACGTCAGCATTTAACAAGAAATCTGATCCCGAGACTTGACTCGACTCGCCGTGTTCGAACACCGTGAGGAATGATGGAAACTGTGTGTGTGTGTGTGTGTGTGTGTGTGTGTGTGTGTGTGTGATCGCTGCGTTCGCGGTCTGCTGGCGTTTACATGTCGAGGTTCACAGGTCGTAACTCAGCAGTCAGTTTTACAGCAGCAGTCCGGAGTCGCTCGTCCCTGCAGGTCGACAAGCCACACGTGTGCATATGTGTTAAACACGGCCGGCTGTCACTTCCTGCGTCATCGCCCCCTCCCCTCTCCCCCCCTCCCTTCTTTCTCAGCCTAATTTTCCATCATAAACTCTGCAGGTTTCTCTCTGTCTTGGTTTTCTCTGCGAGCAGCCTGGCCTGGTTCACTGATCCCAGGGGTATCCCATGTTTCCTTGAGGCCACGAGCGCTCGAGGGGAGGTGTGTGTGTGTGTGTGTGTGTGTGTGTGTGTGTGTGTGTGTGTGTGTGTTGGGGGGGGGGGGGGGTCCAGTCTGTAAAACAGTCAGTTGGCACGCGACAACACAGTTACGCGTTCCTTCCAACATGCTGCATGTTCACAAACCCCCCGAATAGCTGTTGTTAGACCCCGTCTGTTTTGACTGTTCCTTCCTTCCTTCCTTCCTTCCTCTTTCTTTCCTCCCCATTACTTTCCTTCTTTCCTCTGTCCCTTCCTTCCTTCCTTCCTTCCTCCTTCCCTTCCTTCCTTGTTCCTCCTTTCCATCCTTCCTTCTTTTCCTTCCTTCTTCCTCTCTTCCTCCCTTCCTCCTCCCTTCCTTCCTTTCCTTCCTTCTTCCTCTCTTCCTCCCTCCTTTCCTTTCTTCTTCCTCCCTTCGTCCCTTCCCTCCTTTCCTTCCTTCTTCCTCCCTTCCTTCCTTTCCTTCCTTCCTTGACTCGAGGACACCAGGAGGGTTAAAATAAAAACCGTTACGCTCTGTCGGTGAAGAGAGTTCCCTAAATCCCAACACGGGGGTTTAAACTGGAGCTCAGGATGTTTTATTTTAGCTTCCTGTGTTACTCTGGACTCTGATCACACATCATCAGGAGAAACTCTGCAGCCGAACGTTAGTCTCTTATTTCATGATGATCACACATGAGCTCAAGTTCAGATCCAGCTTCACTTCATGAGGTTTACAGGATTTTATAAAAGGTTTGCAAAAGTGTACTGATGTTGTTCATGATCAACTTTTTATTTTTTTATTGCTTGTACAGAGATATTAGTGAGCAGATATCGGCCTATAGATACAGGTTGTTCTATGGTTGCTATAGATACAGGTTGTTCTATGGTTGCTATAGATACAGGTTGTTCTATGGTTGCTATAGATACAGGTTGTTATATGGTTGCTATCGGTACAGGTTGTTCTATGGTTGCTATAGATACAGGTTGTTCTGTGGTTGCTATAGATACAGGTTGTTCTATGGTTGCTATAGATACAGGTTGTTCTATGGTTGCTATAGATACAGGTTGAGCAGATATCAGCCTATGACATATATCAGCATCGGCGTATGTGTTCTCTATCTGATATATGAGCTGATTTTTTTATTTTTTATTATATAAGCAGCATTTAATTTATATTTGATAATTTTTCTTAATTCAAGTTTAATATATTTGTACATGTTTTTTGCTATTCAGTTAGTTATAGGTATTAAATTCAGTGTAGTTTACTATTTCACTACATTAATGTAATTTTAATTTGATAAAGGCATATTCTATTCTATGTTCATGTGTATATATTTATTATATAAACAATTATTGGCTGTCATATTGATATCAGACTTTTTTCTTTACTCCTTAATATCGATATTGACCCTAAAAATATAGTAATGATCAGGTTCTAGTTGTACCACATTCACACAGAAAGGGACGAGCAGCTATTGATGCAACTAACTAAACAGATAGTAGAAGGGAAAAATAGAGCAAAGAGCAAATGAAAAGGAAAGAAAAACTAAACTAAAACTGACAGAGTGTGGAGTTCATCGGCCCACACAGTCTGACCTCCACCTCACCCTGCTCCTGCTCCACTCCTGCTGCATTTTAAATCTACTCCAGTCACAGCTTCTCTTTCACATAGTGATGAACCTGCAGGGAAACTTCAGTGACTCTGCAGCTTTATAGTCTGTTTGTCCGGATGCAACTTTATGACGTAGTTTCATGTTTTCGGTCACTACCAGCGCTGTGATAGCATTGTTTTCAGAGAATAGGCAGTAAGAAAGAAAAAAAGTCACTGCACACTATCTGCTCAGCACCAAACAGGCTGACGGACACAGTTAGCTGTAGACTAGCTGGTGGACATAGTGGAGCATAGGCTTTACGCGGATCTGATCGGCTATATCAGATCGGCCGATATTTAGCATTTTATCTAATTAGTGAGATCGGCTGTAATGTCTTAATTCGCCGATCCGATCAATGACATCATGTTGAAACTTTTTGCAGATGCTCCCGTTGCATAGATTGCAGATGGCTTGTGTTTTATCGGAGGGAGGAAGGAGGTAAGGAAGGAAGGAGGGAAGGAAGGATAGATTGCAGATGGCTTGTGTTTTATCTCATTTACTCTGAAGAAGCTCCACACCACCGACATGTTTGTTTGAATCCGACAGCTAGTTTTGAAGACTGACTATTAAGTTTCTCTGCGTAGGATTTTGTTTAGAGGGACAAAGATTCTTTACATTTTCAGCTCTATATTAATAATCTGTGTCTCTACTAGAATATCTTTACATGATTTCCAGTTAAAAACTCCTTATTTATCTTCTACTGGTCCTTTATGTAGTCGCTCAGTTCAGCCTCTGTCTGAAACAGGCCGTTTTAGCTCCTGTCTCTTTAAGGCCCCCCTTAGCAACCACCTTAGCAACCATAGCTTCTACATCAATTAACTATAGCAGCAGGATTTCACTTCTTTTGCTCCTTCTTTACTCCAAATCTTCAATTTCTCAAATCACATCCGTACATGTTGGAGCTGAAACGATGTGACGGACAATAAAGTTTTTTGAATCTTGAATCATGAGCTGTCGGATTCAAACAAACATGTGGGTGTTGTGGGCAGACAGATAAAACACTAAAGAACCTCGTGGGGAAGCATCTGCAAAATGTTTCAACACCTCAAATGTATCTGGATAGGAAACACGAGGAGGAGAAGCCAAGTTTAAGAAACGGAGCGTGGACAAAGAAGACGTGATCGGTTTATTTAAACTCACTCATCGATGTTCGGTGATCGGCCCCAAAAATCCTGATCCTGTAAAGCCTAGTGGGAGCATTTAGATATTTCCCTCAGGAAGTTGGTGGAGAACAAAAACGGAGCTAAAAAAGAAAGAATATTAGACTTGGCCGATCAAATCAGCAGCTCTTGCCTCATTTTTAAGAGCGTTTATAGACGTAATTGACATTTCTAAACAGTAAAATCTGTGAAAACTGTCATATTAAGTGTAGATCTACAGATTCTGATGCATTTCATGGTTTTAAACTTTAGATTTATAGTACTTTTTTTGTTTTAACCATGCCTGCCAATCACCCACAAACCTCTGTCCACTCTGAACGAGAATTACATGTAATTTAGTGACAGTTGTTAAAGTCGACTTTTGTTTGGTTTTGAGCTGTCAGGATTAAAATACAGTGTGTGTTTCCTGCGGTGAGGTTTGATGACAGACGTAGTGAGACGTACGGCAGGATTCTTCTTTTCTTTTCTTTGGAGGATGTTTTTTTTTCAGGGTGTGATGTGTCACTCGTAAGCCTTTATTTGCCAAATGTGGAAGTGCACACACAGCAAATTCCTTCCTTTATCTCCGCTCCCTCAATCACATGTTGAGGAGGGTTGTCTCTGTGTTTTTGCTGTTTGACGTAAAAACAAGAAAGTCGACATTGTTGTTGTTGGACACAAAGATCTGAAAGTGTGATCTGTGGTGTGGCCTGTTCCTCCCATAGACTGTATAAAAGAAATGGACGTAACATCTGTGACGTCACCCATTGGTTTGTGGACTGCTGCTCAGAAGGCCAATAGTTTTGAATCTAGGCAGCGCCATCTTGAAAATTTCAGGTGCATGCTGGGAAAAATAAAAACATGGATTCTACTTATATGGGCATGAGGCGGAGCCGTGGGCGGAGCGGGGAGGTTGCTATGGTTGCGAGGGCTGGATCTCGAGGACATTGGTCAATCAACCTGTCAATCAGGACGTAGCCACGCCCTAATGCATACCCTGCTTTATCGTCAAATATAAAATCAGGGAGGCCAAAATGTCCCAAATGAACATCATACTGCATTGAAGAAGGCTTTAAACTAGCGATTGAGACCATAAACACATTTTGAAAACGTTTACTGAGGTTAGAAATCAAGTGAGAAGTTGGTGAATTCTCCATTGACTTGTATAGAGACGGTCGCCCCCTGGTGGCCTTTTGATAGAATGCAGCTCTAAGTTACTTCCTGGTTGTCTTCATTTCAGAGGACCAGAACTCCCCGCCTGGTTCCTTCTTGTTCATATCGCATCATTTCACCTGTAACAGAAGTGTTGTGGTGACTCAAAAAGATGAATTGAGTTTGGTTTCTGATCTGTTCTCCTCGTTTCTCTGCAGATAACTCCACAGGCGTGAAGGTGGCATGCTACATCCTGATCGGAGTCGGAGCTCTCTCCATGCTCATGGGCTTCCTCGGCTGCTTGGGAGCCATTTATGAGATCCGCTGTCTGCTCGGCCTGGTGAGTGAGAGGAGACGACTGTGTGTTTGTATTTATTTATTTATGTATGCATGTAGACGCCATGATGGATAGTACAGGCATCGAACAACGGGGGGGATTTAAGAGAAAAGCTTAAAATGACTGGATAAAAATGTAAAGGAAACACTTAAGAGCTGGAAATGATCAGTTAATCTTCATAAGTTTGTTTTATGTGTCGTTGTTCTCACACTCCTTCCTCCTTCCCCCTTCCTCCTCCTCTCTTCAGTACTTCACCTGCTTGCTGTTGGTCCTCCTCGCTCAGATCACCGCCGGCGCTCTCATCTACTTCCAGAAGACTGTGGTGAGTAACGCAACTTCCTGCCTCCTATAGTCAACTGTTTAGGTGTTTGAAGCAACAAGAAAGAGCTTTGAACTTTGAACTTCCTGTCTGGAGGTGTGATGCCTTGTGTGCATCGACATCTGCTGCCTGTAAACGCTTTGCTCCCACATGTATGCAGATATCCGACTTCTTCTATTTCTTCTATTTCTTCTTCTTCTACTTTTTCCTCTTCTTCTTCTACTACTACTTCTTCTTCTTCTACTTCTTCTATTTCTACTACTACTACTACTACTACTACTACTTCTTCTTCTTCTACTTCCTCTACTTCTTCTTCTACTACTTCTACTAGCGTCACAGCATTTGAAGTTTGCACCAATAGAAACAGCTACAACAACGCTAATGTTTGCACTGAAGATCAATTTTTAAATATATGATATGATTTTATTCATAAGTATAAAATCCCAAGAAGTTAAAAGACACAAAGAAACATTAACAAGAGCAAGACTTTTAACATATGATAATAATCTTTCTCGTTTGGCCACATGACTCCTTAAACACGTCAAACACGTGTTACTAAAACCACAATAATCCTCCTTTTTTTTTTTTTTAACCCTCCTGTTGTCCTCAGGTCAAGGAAGGAAGGAAGGAAGGAGGGAGGAAGGAAGGAAGGAAGGAATGAGGAAAGAAGGAAAGACAGAAAGAAGGAAGGAAGGAATGAGGAAGGGAGGAGTAAGGAAGGAAGGAAGGAGTAAGGGAGGAAGGAAGGAAAGAAAGAAGGAAGGAAGGACAGAATGAGGAAGGAAAGGATTAAGGAGGGAGGAAGAGGAATGAAGTAAGGAAAGGAGGAAGGAAGGACAGGAGGAAGGAAGGGAGGAAGGAAGGACAGGAGGAAGGAAGGGAGGAAAGAAGGATGGAAGGAAGGAAAGAAAGAAAGAAGTACGGAAGGAGGAGGGAGCAAAGAATGAGGGAAGGAAGGGAAGAACGAAGAAAAAAATTAAAGAAAAAGGAAGGAAGGAAGGAAGGAAGGAAGGAAGGAAGGAAGGAAGGAAGGAAGGAAGGAAGGAACAGTCAAAAGAGACGGGGTCAATTTGAGCCGGGAGGACGACAGGAGGGTTAAACATTTGACTGTGTTCAGGTGATTTTAACAGACGGTTCTCACACGTCTGTTAATGATTCACCTTTTTAATCTTTGTGTTATAACTCTCGACCATCAGAGGAGGAAGCAGAACTCTGAGCTCTGACTGAAACAACATGTGCTAACCATATGACTTTTACTGGGGCTTTTACGACGAGTGTACGACTGTAACAGAGAGTTCAGCCTGTGATAAGACGACACACACACACACACACACACACACACACACACACACACACACACACACACACACACACACACACACACACACATGGTCAAAGTGTCACCAATAAACTGAAAATGAAAGTGACAGCGGTTGGTGCCACACCGCCCCCTGGTGGTTAAAATGAAGCAGTTTACATTATGAACAAAGCAGTTACTCCTGAGTAGCCACATACAGCCCAATTTGATCTCATGTGGGCCGGATCATTAAAAGGAAGGAAGGACGGAAGAAAAGAAGGAAGGAAGGAAGGAAAGGAGGGAGGGAGGGAGGGAGAAAGGAAGGAAGGAAGCAAGGAAAGGAGGGAGGGAGGAAGAAGGAAGGAAGGGAAGGAGGGAGGGAGGAAGGAAGGAAGGGAGGGAGGGAGGAAGGAAGGAAGGAAGGAAAGGAGGGAGGGAGAAAGGAAGGAAAGTAGGAAAGGAGGGAGGGGGAAAGGAAAAGAGGAAGGAAGGAAAGGAGGGAGGGAGGAAGGAATAAGGAAGGAAGGGAGGGAGAAAGGAAGGAATAAGGAAGGAAAGGAGGGAGAAAGGAAGGAAAGTAGGGAGGGAGGGAGGGAGGAAGAAGGAAGGAAAGAAGGGAAGGAAAGGAGGGAGGAAGGAAGGAGGGAGGAAGGAGGGAGGGAGGGAAGGAAAGGTGGGAGGGAGGGGGAAGGAAGGGTTGGAGGGAGGGAGGAAGAAGGAAGGAAAGGAGGGAGGGAGGGAGAAAGGAAGAAGGGAAGGAAAGGAGGGAGGAGGGAGGGAGGGAGAAGGGAAAGGAAGGAGGGAAGGAAAGGAGGGAGGGAGGGAGGGAGGGAGG
>NC_070578.1:37677228-37709083 GCF_027409825.1 Scomber japonicus
CTACTACTTCTACTTCTTCTACTACTACTACTACTTCTACTACTACTACTTCTACTTCTTCTTCTTCTACTGTTTTTTGTTTTTTTTTTGCTCAAGGAAACATTTTTGAATTGAAGACCACACATCTTTGCTTCAGTTTAAGCAAAAAGCTGCCATGTTTAGATGAGCTATGTATCAACACTACAACCTGTTTCCTTTCAGCTACATTCTTCTTCTACTACTTCTACTACTACTTCTTCTTCTACTACTGCTTCTTCTACTACTTCTTCTTCTACTACTTCTACTACTACTTCTTCTTCTTCTACTACTTCTACTACTACTTCTTCTTCTACTACTACTTCTTCTACTACTACTGCTTCTTCTACTACTTCTTCTTCTACTACTGCTTCTTCTACTACTACTGCTTCTTCTACTACTTCTTCTTCTACTACTGCTTCTTCTACTACTTCTTCTTCTACTACTTCTACTACTACTTCTTCTTCTACTACTTCTACTACTACTTCTTCTTCTACTACTGCTTCTTCTACTACTTCTTCTTCTACTACTTCTTCTTCTACTACTGCTTCTTCTACTACTTCTTCTTCTACTACTTCTTCTTCTACTACTTCTTCTTCTACTACTTCTACTACTACTTCTTCTTCTACTACTGCTTCTTCTACTACTGCTTCTTCTACTACTGCTTCTTCTACTACTTCTTCTTCTTCTTCTTCTTCTTCTACTTCTACTTCTACTTCTACTACTACTACAACTTCTTCTTCTACTCCTACTTCTTCTTCTACTTCTTCTACTTCCTCTACTACTATTACTACTTCTACTTCTTTTACTACTACTACTTCTTCTACTTCTTCTTCTTCTACTGTTTTTTTTTTTTTTTGCTCAAGGAAACATTTTTGAATTGAAGACCACACATCTTTACTTCAGTTTAAGCAAAAAGCTGCCATGTTTAGATGAGCTATGTATCAACACTACAACCTGTTTCCTTTCAGTTACATGATGAGATGTCCAAGATTGTCACTAAAGTGCTGGACAACTATCCAGGAAACAACTCCACCACCGAGCAGGCCTGGGACTTCATCCAGAGGAATGTGAGTCTGATTCATGCTCATCCTCTTTCAATCTGTTTTTTATACTAAATTAAAGCTGCTTTTTTAAAATGATTACATAAATATAAACTTGAACTTGAACTTGAAAGTGTTTGTCATTAATCTTTTGAATACTTGAGTCTTCCAGATGTTTAATGGACACTTTTTAATATGTTTCCAATACAAATGAAACCTTTTAAAATCCCATGAAGTCACCAGTTAATAATAAAGACATGGAGTTATTTTAAGTGGATATATGGACATTAATAGATTGGATTTTAATGGATTTGTAATGGATTACATTATTGCTCATGTTAAGAGTTTAAGGGGTAATAAGTTAATTAATTTTCATGGTCTTTTGGTCTTAATGTCTTTTTAATACTTTAAATCTGTGATGTTTAATGTTTGTAGTTAACCTTCCTGTCGTCAAATGGACCCCGTCTGTTTTGACTGTTCCTTCATTCCTTCCTTCCTTCCTTCTTTCCTCTGTCCTCCTTACCTTCCTCCTTTCCTTCCTTCCTTCCTTCTTTCCTCCTGTCCTCCCTCCCTTCCTTCCTTCCTTCTTTCCTCCTGTCCTCCCTCCTTTCCTTCCTTCTTCCTCCCATCCTTCCTCCCTCCTTCTTCCTCCTTTCCTTCCTTCTTTCCTCTGTCCTTCTTTCCTTTCTTCTGTCCTTCCTTCCTTCTTTCCTCTGTCCTTCCTTCTGTCCTTTCCTTCCTCCCTCCCTCTCTCCTTCCTTCCTTTCCTTCTTTCCTCCTTCCTTCCTTCCCCCTCCCTCCCTCCTTTCCTTCTATCTTCTTCCTTATTTCCTTCCTTCCTTCCTTCCTTCTTCCTCCCTTCCATCCTTCCTCCCTCCCTCCCTCCTTTTCTTCCATCCTTCCTCCCTCCCTGCTTTCCTTCCTTCTTCCTTCCTTCCTTCCTTCTTCTTCCCTTCCTTCCTTGACTCATGGACAACAGGAGGGTTAAGGCCGAGGCCATTAGAATATTATTAACATTAAATAATGTTGTAAACTCTTTTTAAATGGTGACTTATCTGAAATAAGAATCAGAAAACAATATGAATTATAAAATAAAGCTGCAAGAAACATGAATTTTGACCTTTGAGGATAACAATAGACGGTTCCCTGGTTTTGGTGTCTGTGTTCGGGTTCAGTTTCAGTTAGCCGGCCGAGCTGCCAAACTCTGAATCTTAACATCTGACAGGAACATTTTTCTGCCTCCTTAAGTCAACAAATTGACTTTAACCCATAATCGACGATGCATTTTCATTCCTGTCTGACGAGCCGCTCGAATCCAAACATCCTTGAAATGTGGTTTTGGTGGGCTGCTGCTGCTGCTGCTGCTGCTGCTTGATCTCTTTTCACTCACGCTGCCGACCTCCGTCCTGCCGTCTGTGTTGTAGATGCATTGCTGCGGCTGGAACAACTATGAAGACTGGAACGGGAACATGATCGTCACTAACAGCTCTCGGCTGCTGTTTCCCTGCTCCTGCCAGAACATCTCCCTCATCACCGGGAACTTCTCCGACAGCGGATTCTGCGAGGCTCAGACACCCGAATGGCCCGTATACGACACGGTAAACTGTGTTTTCTGTTTATTCTCACCTTATGTAATCCTCATCATGTCCCCAGGTCAAGGAAGGGAGGGAGGGAGGGAGGGAGGGAGGAGGAGGAAGGAAGGAAGGAAGCAAAGCAGGAAGGGAGGAGAAAGGGACGAAGGAAGGAAGGAAGGAAGGAAGCAAGCAAAGCAGGAAGGGAGGGTGAAGTAAGGCAGGCAGGAAGGAAGGAAAGGAGTAAGGAGGGGGGAGGAAGGAAGGAAGGAAGCAAAGCAGGAAGGGAGGAGGAAGGGAGGAAAGACGGAAGGAAGGAAGCAAAGCAGGAAGGGAGGAGGAAGGGAGGAAAGACGGAAGGAAGGAAGCAAAGCAGGAAGGGAGGAGGAAGGGAGGAAAGACGGAAGGCAAGAATGAGGAAGGAAGGAAAGGAGTAAGGAGGAGGAAGGAATGAAAGAAGGAAGCAAATCAGGAAAGAAGTAGGAAGGGAAGAAAGACGGAAGGAAGGAAGCAAAGCAGGAAGGGAGGGGGAAGGAAGGCAGGAATGAGGAAGGAAGGAAAGGAGTAAGTAGGGGGGAAGGAGGAAAAGAGGGAGGAAGGAAGGAAGTGATGAAAGAGGTATGGAAGGAGGAGGGAGCAAAGAAAGTGGGAAGGAGAGGAAGAACGAAGAAAGGGAAAAAAAAAGGAGAAAAAAAAATTAAAGGAATAGGAAGGAAGGAAGGGAGGGAAGGAAGGGAGGAACAGTCAAAAGAGACAGGGTCAATGTGACCCGGGAGGAGGACAGGAGGGTTAAAGGATGAGCGGATGGAGAGACTCGGACTGATCATGTTCTTGTGTCTGAATATCAGGGTTGTGCTGTCAGCGTGGAGAGCTGGCTCATCACCAACATCTGGGTCGTCCTGGGCATCTGCCTGGCCGTCGCTCTTATTGAGGTACAGCAGCAGCATCACTCTAACATAGAAACACATCATTACCTTTTGATTAACCCTTTCATGCATGAATGTAGCATGCCACCTTTACCCCTGTGGAGTTATCTGCAGAGAAACGAGGAGAACAGATCAGAAACCAAAGTCAATTCATCTTTTTGAGTCACCACAACACGTCTTTTAATGGTGAAATGATGCGATATGATCAGGAAGGAACCAGGCGGGGAGTTCCTGTCCTCTGAAATGAGGCCAACGTGGAAGTAACTTAGAGCTGCATTCTATCAAAAGGCCACCAGGGGGCGACCGTCTCTCTACAAGTCAATGGAGAATTCACCAACTTCTCACTTGATTTCTAACCTCAGTAAACGTTTTCAAAATGTGTTTATGGTCTCAATCGCTAGTTTAAAGCCTTCTTCAATGCAGTATGATGTTCATTTGGGACATTTTGGCCTCCCTGATTTTATATGTGACGATAAAGCAGGGTATGCATTAGGGCGTGGCTACGTCCTGATTGACAGGTTGATTGACCAATGTCCTCGAGATCCAGCCCTCGCAACCATAGCAACCTCCCCGCTCCGCCCATGGCTCCGCCTCATGCCCATATAAGTAGACTCCGTGTTTTTATTTTTCCCAGCATGCACCTGAAATTTTCAAGATGGCCGCTGCCTAGATTTGAAACTATTGGCTTCCGAGCAGCAGTCCACAAACCAATGGGTGACGTCACGGATGTTACGGCCATTTCTTTTATACAGTCTATGGTTAAAACTCTTGATAATGAAGGAACATGTGATGAAGTAAAAACAGACATAAACTATAGAAAACAACCAGGAAATAAAATAGAATTAAAATAAAGATAGTCCACGTAGTAAAAACAGGCTAAAACATGTTCAAATTATGTTTTTTGAAGAGTTTTGATGTGTGTTGTTTTGTGTTTTGTGTTGCAGCTGCTGGGGATGAGCCTTTCCATCTGCCTGTGCAGGAACATCCACACAGCAGATTACAGCAAAGTGCCAAAGTTCTAGTAGATCGACAGAGAAGCCGATGACGGCGAAGATCCACACCAACAAAGAAGAGAGTAAAAGTGATTTTTTTTGACTTTTTTTTTCTTTTTTTCTCCACCTTGTATTAGCTGAAACATTTTGTCCAAATGTAAAATACTGTAATGTGTGTTTTGCTTTTTTTTTTCTTTTCTTTTTGTTGGATTCTTCTTCTTCTTCTTCTTCTTTTGAGGCACTTCCATCTGTTTCCTTTTTTTTTTTTTTTTTTAAATCAGCCCAGTTTTCCTTGGAGCACTTTAGAGACTTTCTTTTTTTTCTTTTTTGGATCAGAGAGCGATGCTGATAAATGGTTTTTGAAATGTTGGATTTGATGTTTAAAAGTAAGAAATGATGGTGATGGCTGCGGACGGAGGAAACGTGCTCTCAGGCTCAGATCAGAGTGTCGCTGGTGTACATTTATAAAGACGGATTCTTGTTCATTTTCGCCTCAATTTTAGTTTCCCAGAAAAAATCCTGAAGAGAAAGATTCATACATATTTTGGGCGATTTGGCACGACAACTGGAAAACAGTGTGGTCTCTGTGTGTGTGTGTTTTCCTTTCTTTTCTTTTCTTTTTTTTAATTTTTATACACCAGCGTTTTTGAGTTATTGTGAAAATGTTTTTAGTACTTTGTATATAATTTTTAGACATTTTATTTTATGTGAGTTTGAATCCAAAATCTGTCTTTTGAATTTTTTAAAGTTCAAATTTCTGGTTGTTTTTTTTTTTTTTTCATGTTTTCTTAATTTTTCTGGAAATAATAGAAATAATGAGGTACTAAAGAAAAAAGGAAAAAAAAAAAAAAAGTTATGACTCCCAAAAGTGTCACTCCCAGTTTACGATTGTCTTTTAAGGACAGGCAGAAACTTCTTTTTTAACCTTCCTGTCGTCCTCCCGGGTCAAACCCCGTCTGTTTTGACTGTTCCTTCCTTCCTTCCTTCCTTCCTTCCTTCCTTCCTTCCTTCTTTCCTTCCTCCATCCCCATTTCTTCCTTCCGTCTGTCCTTCCTCCCTCCTTCTCTCTTTCTTTCCTTCCTCACTCTTTCCTCCTGCCCTTCCTTCTTTCCTCCCTTCTTCTTTTCCTTTCTCCCTCCCTCCCCCCTCCTACCTTCCTCCCTTCCTTCTTTCCTTCCTTCCTTTCCTTCCCTCCCTCCCTCATTCCTTCTGTCCTTCCTTCCTTCCCTCCTTGCTACCTCCCTCCCTCCTTCCTTCTTTCCTCCTGTCCCTTCCTTCCTCCCTCCTTTCTTCCTCCTTCCTCCCTCCTTTCCTCCTTTCTCCCTCCCTCCCTCCCTCCCTCCCTCCCTTCCTCCTCCTTTCCTTCCTTCTTCCTCCCTTCCTTCCTTGACTCGAGGACAACAGGAGGGTTAAAGGTAGCTCATCAAGTTCCTCTATAAGCCCAGATTCTTCCTAATTTAGTGTTTGAAGAGTGAAATGTTTCTTTTAACCACTTTTTTTGAAATATGTGAACTTTTGAGTGTTGAGGAAAGGGAAAGAAATTTTTAAGTTGTATTTTGGAGCAGAGGAAATATTTTTTTTTGGGGGGGGGGGTAGATCCATCCGTCCTGGAAAGTGAAATTTGTTTATACAGCAAAATCATTTTGAGATTCAATTTATGTAAAATTTTTAACTTTAAGCCAATATCTTTGTTGTTTTTAGAAATGTACAAATACGCCACCACCCTTGTTTCCTTTTGTATGTACAGTCTGTATTTCACTTTAACCTTTATAATGAATGGTTCCTACCACAGGAAAAAAAAAAAAGGGTACATCTGTTTATAAGTAGATGGACTTCTGGTAGCTAGCTGGATTAGTTAATTGTGTACTCACAACATTCATTCTGTTTCATTTTGCCAATAAACTGATTACAATATTTTGTCTGTCTAAGATCAGTCATTGCTGCAAAAATCACATCCAAGTTGAGCTGCGTTCATAATGTCAGAAAACATAAAAAATAAATCTCAGTGCAAGTCTTAAAGAAAGATAGATAGATAGATAGATAGATAGATAGATAGATAGATAGATAGATTATTGATCATTCACAGGAAATTGCTTGGTTTACAGTAGGGATGGAAATCTCCATCCCCAGGACGATATGATATGCATCTCGATATGTAGGCTACGGTACGATACACATGAAGCATCTAACGATTCAGTAGTATGATATGATTTATCTTCCTACCATGATTCAATCATGATGCAATCACGATTCAAAAACAATGCAAATCTGCGCAAATTCGACTCAACTTTATTGTTCCTTTAAGAACATAAGCAGTACCATACTTCTCATCATTAACCTCTTAATACACGCCCCTATTTTTATGTTGTTAGCCTAAACGACATGCCCAAGCTGTGAGCAGCACAGATCCACATAGTTTGAGACTCAGAGATGTGTCTGGGTATAGTTTTGCCTATACAATGACATGTGTACAGACATTCAGGGACCTCTCAGCAGGATATAGACACAATGAGGCCACAGCCACAGGTCTTGGCTTCATGCAGTCCAAATTTGGAGTCAAAAGACCAAAAAATGCCTCCTCATCACTCCAGTTCATAAGCAACTCTGCTGCCTCTGCAGCCGTGTATGTATTTGCCATATGTAGCTATCTATCTATTTATTCATTTAGCTATATATATATTTATCTATCTATTTATTTAGCTATAAAGATGTCAAGTCGAAGAAGAACCAACCGTGTAACAAAATGATATGATTCAACTCTTTTATGCACCGGGTGCGCGCACAGACAGTGGAGCGCGCCGGTTACCCTTATGGACAGCTAAACTGATGGCTTAGTGTCATACGTCATACACCGTTGGATACCTCAGACTATTGGCTAAAAGGTTATCAACTTCATTTCACCGAATATTTTCATTGGCTGGAACAGCTGTCAATCAAACCCACGTGGTCGTTGTCGTCGGTCACATGTCCTCATTGGTTTGGAGGCACGCGCTGCCTCATCCTAAGCACCGATTGGCTTGTGTGTGGTGTCGTCAGAAGCAGAAGAGGCTAACGGTCGTAAACATTTTTTTAAATTTTATTTTATTTTTTTTATTATTAAGACAATAAGGCAAACAACACATACAACACAACAGACAAAAACAAAAAACAAAACACAAACATAAAACAGTCAGAGGTTTTTACAAATCATTGGCACAAAATTTCTCTAACGGTCGTAAACATCTAGTCACGTGTACTCTGAGATGGACGTGCAGGGCAGGAAATGACGTAAACGGACCGTATATGGTTTGTACTGTGTGTTACGTTCCTATGGTTACCTTACGTGTTGGACTAAATATATGGACATATTGAGGAAAATATTTCGGTTTTATGGAAACGGATTTCATATTTCAGCAGAATGGATATTTGGCGAGCTGTACAGAAAGTCCTGAGTCATAAGATGATCGTTGTGGATAAAGGGAAGACTTTGAAGGTATGTAGCATTATAGCTGTTCTTACTTAGCTGAGTGGCTAGCCGAGACAGTTGCTAATACTATTACGGCTGTGAGCAACCATATGAGTCGTGAGTGGTCTTGAATGAATCAGGTCAATCTAAGCTTTCTAACAATGTACGGCATGAATATATATGTTTAAGGGTTGGTGTTTAAAACATTCAGGATAACTTGTCGCTACCTCTCAACTTCCGGTCCGTCCCGTAGGCGGAACAGCGTGTTTTAGGCTTATAACAAATGAAGACGGAACTCTTAAATTAGGCTACTTAAGCATTGCGGAGGTCTTTGTCAACACAAATAAGTTGGCCTATTCACAAAAAGGCACATAGGCATAACAGTAGTGGAGCTCAGCCTACAAAGCTGTCAGGAGTCAGGACATACTCTGTTGCCCGGATGTTATTGTTGTTGTTCTTCTTCTGCTTCTTCTTTTTCGGCCCGTATGTTGATATTCAGTGACTAGTGACACCTGGTGGTGAATAGGTGAATCAGAGGGTGTTGACTGAAAATAATAATTTAAAAAATATATATAATAAGAAGAAATCAGATTTTACCGAAGCTTTTACAAGGAGATGCATCGTGGTTTCAGCCCAGTTTATATCCGATGCACACCACCATGTATCATAGACCCTTGCATCGATGCACTGATTGCACATCGGATAAAATGCCCATCGCTAGTTTACAGCAGAGTGACATTACAGAGTAACTCATCTCTATCCAATGGAAAGAAAATAAAACAACACAACTAAAAAAATACCCAAATGTTGTACTAATAAAACAAATATATATAATAAATAATAATCAAATACTCTGTGTGGTAAAAATGCCAATAAAAGTGCACTGCATTATTTAAAAGAAAAATATCACTGGGGAAAAATAAGAAGAATATAGCAGCATCTAGTCAAATGGAGTTGGTAGAAATCTAGTATAATATTAATAAGTATATTTTAATTAGTGTATAATCACCTGAAAGTAAGAATCATATTTTTGTTACCTTTTAGAATTAACCTTTATATCTCAAAAAGCTTTTAACAGCCACCATAGTTTCTCCTACATGGTTGCAAGGGGAGGTCTATTCATTTGGTTGCAATCTACGATTTCACCACTAGATGGCACTAAATCCCACATGCTGGTCCTTTAAAGCCACATTCACTAGCAAAGACCACGCCAACTTAGGTATGAGTTTAAAGATTTATTGCAACAATTGCAGAGGGATAAAGGTTGAGGGTTGAAGTTTTGGGGATGAAGGGATGAGGTCAGATTTAGGGTCCAGTTCCTTCCCTCCCTCATCTCTCCCTCCTTCTTTCCTCCCTGGGGATGAAGGGATGAGGTAAGATTAAGGGTCCATTTGGATGGATGGATGTTTGGGATGTGCAAGGTACCTGTCTCGTGTTGGGTATGAATAGGGAACCAGTGTGGATTGACACTCTGGGTGGGGGACTCATCCTTTAAAGCCACATTCACTAACAAAGACCACACCAACTTAGATATGAGTTTAAAGATTTATTGCAACAACTGTAGAGGGGGGATGAAGGTTGAGGTGCGAAGTGTTGGGGATGAAGGGATGAGGTCACATTTAGGGTCCCAGTTGGATAGATAGCGGTATGGGATGTGCGAGGTACCGGTCTCGTGTTGGATATGAAGAGGGAACCGGGGTGGGGTGACACTCTGGAGGAGTAGAGGGAAAAAAAGGAAAAGAGGGATTTCCTTTTTTTAAAATCAGCCCAGTTTTCCTTGGAGCACTTTAGAGACTTTTTTTTTTGGATCAGAGAGCGATGCTGAAAAATGGTTTTTGAAATGTTGGATTTAATGTTAATGTAAGAAATGATGGTGATGGCTGCGGATGGAGGAAACGTGCTCTCAGGCTCAGATCAGAGTGTCACTGGTGTACATTTATAAAGACGGATTCTTGTTCATTTTTGCCTCATTTGTAGTTTCCCAGAAAAAATCCTGAAGAGAAAGATTCATACAGATTTGGGCGATTTGGCACGACAACTGGAAAACAGTGTGGTTTGTGTGTGTGTGTGTGTGTGTGTGTGTGTGTGTGTGTGTGTGTGTGTTTATTTTCTTTTCTTTTTTTTATTTTTATACACCAGTGTTTTGAGTTATTGTGGAAATGTGAAGGGGGGTGAAGGTTGAGGGTTGAAGTTTTGGGGATGAAGGGATGAGGTCAGATTTAGGGTGCCAGTTGGATGGATGGATGTTTGGGATGTGCGAGGTACCGATCTCGTGTTGGGTATGAAGAGGGAGAGAAGATGACACTCTGGATGGGGGAGTCGTCTCTTCTTCCTGTCCTGGATGATTCCTTAGATCAAACAAAAGAGAGCGAATGTTAGATAAGATTAAGGAGGGAGGGATGTGAGAACTGAGACGAAGAAGACAGGAGCACATAAGGTGTGAATTAAATACTTCTTGAGCAGAAATAAGCATGGTCTTTGTCCCCAACTTAGTTATAGAACTTAATTTAATCAATATTTTAATATCTTATCTGTGAGTGTGTAATGTGTTGGTTGTGTCTCATAGTGATGAACATACAGAGAGATATCAGAGACTCCTCTCAGCTTTATAGAGCTTTATAGTTGAGTTTCAGCTCATTGTTTAGCTGTCCGGCTGCAACTTTACTGTTCTGGTTCACTCTCAGCGATCTCATAGTGTCATCTTCAGAGGAAAAAAAAGCCAGTGTACACTACCTGACCAAACAGATACGGTTAGCTGTAGACTAGCTGGTGCAGCTGTGGTGGACTAGGGTCACGTCCACTCCAATATATGAAATATGGACACTGACTCCAAACTTCCTGTGACTGTGTTCATGTCATGATCTTTCTCAATGGCACCTTGATGCAGAGCTACAACTCTCTGTACAGCTGTTCAATAAGGATCCAAATCAAAGCCTTTATTAGTAGGATTTAAAAGATTTGACTTTGGTGACTGCTTGCTAATTTTAAAATAAGATAGAAAGTTAAGATAAGGAAGAAGAAAACTAATAAGATCAGCTTTAGGTCTTGGTAAGCTTCAAAATCAGTCTGAGATGCAGCTTTATAAAACTCAAGAGACAGAACTACAGCAGCTGTTCATTTTCTCACCTGTGGACAGAGCCGGATGGTTTCAGGTGCTTCATTACTTCCTGTTGATTACTTTACCTTTAGCTTTGTGATCATTTCCCAGTATCATGTGGCTGGACTTTCTAAGGAAGGAAGGAAGGAAGGAAGGAAGGAAGGAAGGAAGGAAAGAAGGACAGAAGGAAGGAAGGAAGGACAGAAGGAAGGGAGGAGGGAAGGAAAGAAGGACATAAGGAAGGAAGGAAGGAAGGAAGGAAGGAAGGAAGGAAGGACAGAAGGAAGGGAGGAAGGAGAGGAAGGAAGGACAGAAGGAAGGAAGGAAGGAAGGAAAGAAAGAAGGACAGGAGGAAGGGAAGGAAGGAAAGAAGGACAGAAGGAAGGAAGGAAGGAAGGAAGGAAAGGAGGACAGAAGGAAGGAAGGAAGGAAGGAAGGACAGAAGGAAGGGAGGAAGGAGAGGAAGGAAGGACAGAAGGAAGGAAGGAAGGAAGGAAAGAAGGACAGGAGGAAGGGAAGGAAGGGAAGGAAGGAAAGAAGGACAGAAGGAAGGAAGGAAGGAAGGACAGAAGGAAGGGAGGAAGGAAGGAAAGAAGGACAGGAGGAAGGGAAGGAAGGAAAGAAGGACAGAAGGAAGGAAGGAAAGGAGGACAGAAGGAAGGAAGGAAGGACAGAAGGATGGAAGGAAGGACAGAAGGAAGGAGGGAAGGAAAGAAGGAACAGTCAAAACAGACAGGGTCAATTTGACCTGGGAAGACGACACAAAGGTTAAGTTAGCAGAGAGCTAACCAGCTGTCATATATCTGCATTCATTTTCTCACCTGTGGACAGAGCCGGATGGTTTCAGGTGCTTCATTACTTCCTGTTGATTACTTTACCTTTAGCTTTGTGATCATTTCCCAGTATCATGTGGCTGGACTTTCTAAGGAAGGAAGGAAGGAAGGAAGGAAGGAAGGAAGGAAAGAAGGACAGAAGGAAGGAAGGAAGGACAGAAGGAAGGGAGGAGGGAAGGAAAGAAGGACATAAGGAAGGAAGGAAGGAAGGAAGGAAGGAAGGAAAGAAGGACAGGAGGAAGGGAAGGAAGGGAGGAAGGAGAGGAAGGAAGGACAGAAGGAAGGAAGGAAAGAAGGACAGGAGGAAGGGAAGGAAGGAAAGAAGGACAGAAGGAAGGAAGGAAGGACAGAAGGAAGGGAGGAAGGAGAGGAAGGAAGGACAGAAGGAAGGAAGGAAAGAAGGACAGGAGGAAGGGAAGGAAGGAAAGAAGGACAGAAGGAAGGAAGGAAGGAAGGAAGGAAGGAAGGAAGGAAGGGAAGAAGGACAGAAGGAAGGAAGGAAGGACAGAAGGAAGGGAGGAGGGAAGGAAAGAAGGACATAAGGAAGGAAGGAAGGAAGGAAGGAAGGAAGGAAAGAAGGACAGGAGGAAGGGAAGGAAGGAAAGAAGGACAGAAGGAAAGAAGGAAGGACAGAAGGAAGGGAGGAAGGAGAGGAAGGAAGGACAGAAGGAAGGGAGGAAAGAAGGACAGGAGGAAGGGAAGGAAGGAAAGAAGGACAGAAGGAAGGAAGGAAGGAAGGAAGGAAGGAAGGAAGGAAGGAAAGGAGGACAGAAGGAAGGAAGGAAGGACAGAAGGAAGGAAGGATGGAAGGAAGGAAGGAGGGAAGGAAAGAAGGAACAGTCAAAACAGACAGGGTCAATTTGACCTGGGAAGACGACACAAAGGTTAAGTTAGCAGAGAGCTAACCAGCTGTCATATATCTGCATTCATTTTCTCACCTGTGGACAGAGCCGGATGGTTTCAGGTGCTTCATTACTTCCTGTTGGTTACTTTACCTTTAGCTTTGTGATCATTTCCCAGTATCATGTGGCTGGACTTTCTAAGGAAGGAAGGAAGGAAGGAAGGAAGGAAGGAAGGAAAGAAGGACAGAAGGAAGGAAGGAAGGACAGAAGGAAGGGAGGAGGGAAGGAAAGAAGGACATAAGGAAGGAAGGAAGGAAGGAAGGAAGGAAGGAAGGACAGAAGGAGAGGAAGGAAGGACAGAAGGAAGGAAGGAAGGAAGGAAGGAAAGAAGGACAGAAGGAAGGAAGGAAGGAAGGAAGGAAGGAAGGAAGGAAGGAAAGAAGGACAGAAGGAAGGAAGGAAGGACAGAAGGAAGGGAGGAGGGAAGGAAAGAAGGACATAAGGAAGGAAGGAAGGAAGGAAGGAAGGACAGAAGGAAGGGAGGAAGGAGAGGAAGGAAGGAAGGAAGGAAGGAAGGAAAGAAGGAAAGAAGGACAGGAGGAAGGGAAGGAAGGAAAGAAGGACAGAAGGAAGGAAAGAAGGACAGAAGGAAGGAAGGAAAGAAGGACAGGAGGAAGGGAGGAGGGAAGGAAAGAAGGACATAAGGAAGGAAGGAAGGAAGGAAGGAAGGACAGAAGGAAGGGAGGAAGGAGAGGAAGGAAGGACAGAAGGAAGGAAGGAAGGAAGGAAAGAAGGACAGGAGGAAGGAAGGAAGGAAAGGAGGACAGAAGGAAGGAAGGAAGGACAGAAGGAAGGAAGGAAGGAAGGACAGAAGGAAGGGAGGAAGGAGAGGAAGGAAGGACAGAAGGAAGGAAGGAAAGAAGGACAGGAGGAAGGGAAGGAAGGAAAGAAGGACAGAAGGAAGGAAGGAAGGAAGGAAGGAAGGAAGGAAGGAAAGGAGGACAGAAGGAAGGAAGGAAGGACAGAAGGAAGGAAGGATGGAAGGAAGGAAGGAGGGAAGGAAAGAAGGAACAGTCAAAACAGACAGGGTCAATTTGACCTGGGAAGACGACACAAAGGTTAAGTTAGCAGAGAGCTAACCAGCTGTCATATATCTGCATTCATTTTCTCACCTGTGGACTGAGCCGGATGGTTTCAGGTGCTTCATTACTTCCTGTTGATTACTTTACCTTTAGCTTTGTGATCATTTCCCAGTATCA
Source organism: Scomber japonicus (assembly GCF_027409825.1). Taxonomy (NCBI): domain Eukaryota; kingdom Metazoa; phylum Chordata; class Actinopteri; order Scombriformes; family Scombridae; genus Scomber; species Scomber japonicus. The sequence continues at coordinate 37,691,252 of NC_070578.1, forward strand.
TGTGGCTGGACTTTCTAAGGAAGGAAGGAAGGAAGGAAGGAAGGACACAAGGAAGGAAGGAAGGACAGAAGGAAGGGAGGAGGGAAGGAAAGAAGGACATAAGGAAGGAAGGAAGGAAGGAAGGAAGGAAGGAAGGAAGGAAGGACAGAAGGAAGGGAGGAAGGAGAGGAAGGAAGGACAGAAGGAAGGAAGGAAGGAAGGAAAGAAGGACAGGAGGAAGGGAAGGAAGGAAAGAAGGACAGAAGGAAGGAAGGAAGGACAGAAGGAAGGGAGGAAGGAGAGGAAGGAAGGACAGAAGGAAGGAAGGAAAGAAGGACAGGAGGAAGGGAAGGAAGGAAAGAAGGACAGAAGGAAGGAAGGAAGGAAGGAAAGAAGGACAGAAGGAAGGAAGGATGGAAGGAAGGAAGGAGGGAAGGAAAGAAGGAACAGTCAAAACAGACAGGGTCAATTTGACCCGGGAAGACGACACAAAGGTTAAGTTAGCAGAGAGCTAACCAGCTGTCATATATCTGCATTCATTTTCTCACCTGTTGACTGAGCCGGATGGTTTCAGGTGCTTCATTACTTCCTGTTGATTACTTTACCTTTAGCTTTGTGATCATTTCCCAGTATCATGTGGCTGGACTTTCTAAGGAAGGAAGGAAGGAAGGAAGGAAAGAAGGACAGAAGGAAGGAAGGAAGGACAGGAGGAAGGAAGGAAGGAAGGAAAGAAGGACAGGAGGAAGGGAAGGAAGGAAAGAAGGACAGAAGGAAGGAAGGAAGGAAGGACAGAAGGAAGGGAGGAAGGAGAGGAAGGAAGGACAGAAGGAAGGAAGGAAAGAAGGACAGGAGGAAGGGAAGGAAGGAAAGAAGGACAGAAGGAAGGAAGGAAGGAAGGAAGGACAGAAGGAAGGGAGGAAGGAGAGGAAGGAAGGACAGAAGGAAGGAAGGAAAGAAGGACAGGAGGAAGGGTAGGAAGGAAAGAAGGACAGAAGGAAGGAAGGAAGGACAGAAGGAAGGGAGGAAGGAGAGGAAGGAAGGAAGGAAGGAAGGAAGGAAAGAAGGACAGGAGGAAGGGAAGGAAGGAAATAAGGACAGAAGGAAGGAAGGAAGGGAGGAAGGAGAGGAAGGAAGGACAGAAGGAAGGAAGGAAAGAAGGACAGGAGGAAGGGAAGGAAGGAAAGAAGGACAGAAGGAAGGAAGGAAGGAAGGAAAGGAGGACAGAAGGAAGGAAGGAAGGACAGAAGGAAGGAAGGATGGAAGGAAGGAAGGAGGGAAGGAAAGAAGGAACAGTCAAAACAGACAGGGTCAATTTGACCTGGGAAGACGACACAAAGGTTAAGTTAGCAGAGAGCTAACCAGCTGTCATATATCTGCATTCATTTTCTCACCTGTGGACAGAGCCGGATGGTTTCAGGTGCTTCATTACTTCCTGTTGGTTACTTTACCTTTAGCTTTGTGATCATTTCCCAGTATCATGTGGCTGGACTTTCTAAGGAAGGAAGGAAGGAAGGAAGGAAGGAAGGAAGGAAAGAAGGACAGAAGGAAGGAAGGAAGGACAGAAGGAAGGGAGGAGGGAAGGAAAGAAGGACATAAGGAAGGAAGGAAGGAAGGAAGGAAGGAAGGAAGGACAGAAGGAGAGGAAGGAAGGACAGAAGGAAGGAAGGAAGGAAGGAAGGAAAGAAGGACAGAAGGAAGGAAGGAAGGAAGGAAGGAAGGAAGGAAGGAAGGAAAGAAGGACAGAAGGAAGGAAGGAAGGACAGAAGGAAGGGAGGAGGGAAGGAAAGAAGGACATAAGGAAGGAAGGAAGGAAGGAAGGAAGGAAGGAAGGACAGAAGGAAGGGAGGAAGGAGAGGAAGGAAGGACAGAAGGAAGGAAGGAAGGAAGGAAGGAAAGAAGGACAGGAGGAAGGAAGGAAGGAAGGACAGAAGGAAGGGAGGAAGGAGAGGAAGGAAGGACAGAAGGAAGGAAGGAAAGAAGGACAGGAGGAAGGGAAGGAAGGAAAGAAGGACGGAAGGAAGGAAGGAAGGAAAGGAGGACAGAAGGAAGGAAGGAAGGACAGAAGGAAGGAAGGATGGAAGGAAGGAAGGAGGGAAGGAAAGAAGGAACAGTCAAAACAGACAGGGTCAATTTGACCTGGGAAGACGACACAAAGGTTAAGTTAGCAGAGAGCTAACCAGCTGTCATATATCTGCATTCATTTTCTCACCTGTTGACTGAGCCGGATGGTTTCAGGTGCTTCATTACTTCCTGTTGATTACTTTACCTTTAGCTTTGTGATCATTTCCCAGTATCATGTGGCTGGACTTTCTAAGGAAGGAAGGATGGAAGGAAGGAAGGAAGGAAGGACAGAAGGAAGGGAGGAGGGAAGGAAAGAAGGACAGAAGGAAGGAAGGAAAGAAGGACAGGAGGAAGGAAAGGAAGGAAGGAAGGAAGGAAGGAAAGGAGGACAGAAGGAAGGAAGGAAGGACAGAAGGAAGGGAGGAGGGAAGGAAAGAAGGACATAAGGAAGGAAGGAAGGACGGAAGGAAGGAAAGAAGGACAGAAGGAAGGGAGGAAGGAGAGGAAGGAAGGAAGGAAAGAAGGACAGGAGGAAGGGAAGGAAGGAAAGAAGGACAGAAGGAAGGAAGGAAGGACAGAAGGAAGGGAGGAGGGAAGGAAAGAAAGACATAAGGAAGGAAGGAAGGAGGGACAGAAGGAAGGGAGGAAGGAGAGGAAGGAAGGAAGGAAGGACAGAAGGAAGGAAGGGAGGAGGGAAGGAAAGAAGGACATAAGGAAAGAAGGAAGGAAGGAAGGGAGGAAGGAGAGGAAGGAAGGACAGAAGGAAGGAAGGAAGGAAGGAAGGAAAGAAGGACAGGAGGAAGGGAAGGAAGGAAAGAAGGACAGAAGGAAGGAAGGAAGGAAGGACGGACAGAAGGAAGGGAGGAAGGAAGGACAGAAGGAAGGAAGGAAAGAAGGAAGGAAAGGAGGACAGAAGAAAAGAAGGAAGGAAGGGAAGGAAGGAAAGGAGGACAGAAGGAAAGAAGGACAGAAGGAAGGAAGGAGGGAACCAGCTGTCATATATCTGCATTCATTTTCTCACCTGTGGACAGAGCCGGATGGTTTCAGGTGCTTCATTACTTCCTGTTGATTACTTTACCTTTAGCTTTGTGATCATTTCCCAATATCATGTGGCTGGACTTTCTAAGGAAGGAAGGAAGGAAGGAAGGGAAGGAAGGAAAGAAGGACAGAAGGAAGGAAGGAAGGACAGAAGGAAGGGAGGAGGGAAGGAAAGAAGGACATAAGGAAGGAAGGAAGGAAGGAAGGAAGGAAAGAAGGACAGAAGGAAGGGAAGGAAGGAAGGAAGGACAGAAGAAAGGAACGAAGGGGGGAAGGAAAGAAGGACAGAAGGAAGGAAGGAAGGAAGGAAGGAAAGAAGGAAGGAAAGGAGGACAGAAGAAAAGAAGGAAGGAAGGGAAGGAAGGAAGGAAGGAAAGGAGGACAGAAGGAAAGAAGGACAGAAGGAAGGAAGGAGGGAAGGAAGGAAGGAAGGAAGGACAGAAGGAAGGGAGGAAGGAGAGGAAGGAAGGACAGAAGGAAGGAAGGAAAGAAGGACAGGAGGAAGGGAAGGAAGGAAAGAAGGACAGAAGGAAGGAAGGAAGGACAGAAGGAAGGGAGGAAGGAGAGGAAGGAAGGACAGAAGGAAGGAAGGAAAGAAGGACAGAAGGAAGGAAGGAAGGACAGAAGGAAGGAAAGAAGGAAGGAAAGGAGGACAGAAGAAAAGAAGGAAGGAAGGGAAGGAAGGAAGGAAGGAAAGGAGGACAGAAGGAAAGAAAGACAGAAGGAAGGAAGGAGGGAACCAGCTGTCATATATCTGCATTCATTTTCTCACCTGTGGACAGAGCCGGATGGTTTCAGGTGCTTCATTACTTCCTGTTGATTACTTTACCTTTAGCTTTGTGATCATTTCCCAATATCATGTGGCTGGACTTTCTAAGGAAGGAAGGAAGGAAGGAAGGGAAGGAAGGAAAGAAGGACAGAAGGAAGGAAGGAAGGACAGAAGGAAGGAAGAAAGGGGGGAAGGAAAGAAGGACAGAAGGAAGGAAGGAAGGAAGGACAGAAGGAAGGGAGGAAGGACAGAAGGAAGGGAGGAGGGAAGGAAAGAAGGACATAAGGAAGGAAGGAAGGAAGGACAGAAGGAAGGGAGGAAGGAAGGGAAGGAAGGAAGGAAAGGAAGGAAGGACAGAAGGAAGGAAGAAAGGGGGGAAGGAAGGAAAGAAGGAAGGGAGGAAGGGAAGGAAGGAAGGACAGAAGGAAGGGAGGAAGGAAGGGAAGGAAGGAAGGAAGGAAGGAAAAAGGACAGAAGGAAGGGAAGGAAGGAAGGACAGAAGAAAGGAACGAAGGGGGGAAGGAAAGAAGGACAGAAGGAAGGAAGGAAGGAAGGAAGGAAGGAAAGAAGGAAGGAAAGGAGGACAGAAGAAAAGAAGGAAGGAAGGGAAGGAAGGAAGGAAGGAAGGAAGGAAGGAAAGGAGGACAGAAGGAAAGAAGGACAGAAGGAAGGAAGGAGGGAACCAGCTGTCATATATCTGCATTCATTTTCTCACCTGTGGACAGAGCCGGATGGTTTCAGGTGCTTCATTACTTCCTGTTGATTACTTTACCTTTAGCTTTGTGATCATTTCCCAATATCATGTGGCTGGACTTTCTAAGGAAGGAAGGAAGGAAGGAAGGGAAGGAAGGAAAGAAGGACAGAAGGAAGGAAGAAAGGGGGGAAGGAAAGAAGGACATAAGGAAGGGAGGAAGGAAGGGAAGGAAGGAAGGAAGGAAGGAAAGAAGGACAGAAGGAAGGAAGGAAGGAAGGAAGGAAAGAAGGACAGAAGGAAGGGAGGAAGGGAAGGAAGGAAGGACAGAAGGAAGGAAGGACCTCCTCCTATGAGATATATTAAGTTGGACACTTGTTGCGTTGCACACTGTGTGCTGTTTATAACTCTCTAAATTTAGCAGCAGTGTGGAGGCACAACAAGAGAAATCATTTAATCACTATTTTAAAAACCGCTTACATAACAGCACGACTACTGCTGCTATGTTTTTATACAGTTATAAAATGATAATGGCAATATATTAAAACACAGTTGTAATAAGATAAAAAAATGCCTTCATAACAGAGTTTATAAATGTTGACAAATACATTATTACTGTAATAAACTTCTACTTTATAGAGTGTTATAAACATTATTAACCCTTTATGCCCTGAATATAAATGCTGAATGAAACACATTTATCCATATTTCAATGATAGCTGACATGTACTGATCCCTCCTCCTTCCTTCCTTCCTTCCTTCCTTCCTTCCTTCGTGCCTTCCTTCCTTCCTTCCTTCTTTCCTTCCTGCCTTCCTTCCTTCCTCCTTTCCTTCCACCCTTCCTTCTCTCCTTACTTCCTTCCTCTTTTCCCCCCTCCCTGCTTACTCCTTTCCTTCCTTCCTTTCTCCCTTCCTTCCTTCCTTCATTCTCTCCTTCCTCCCTTCCTATTTTCCTCCATCCCTACTTCCCTTTCTTCCTTCTTTCCTCATCCCTTCCTTCCTCTTTTCCTTCCACCCTTTCTTCCTTCCTTCCACCCTTTCTTCCTTCCTTCCTCCCTTCCTTCCTCTTTTCCTTCCACCCTTCTTTCTCTCCTTCCCCCCTTCCTATATTCCTCCATCCCTACTTCCCTTTCTTCCTTCTTTCCACATCCCTTCCTTCCTCTTTTCCTTCTACCCTTTCTTCTCTCCTTACTTCCTTCCTCTTTTCCTCCCTACCTGCTTACTCCTTTCCTTCCTTCTTTTCTCCCTTCCTCCCTTCCTCCTTTCCTTCCACCCTTCCTTCTCTCCTTACTTCCTCCCTATTTTCCTCCATCCCTCCTTCCCTTTCTTCCTTCTTTCCACATCCCTTCCTTCCTCTTTTCCTTCTACCCTTTCTTCTCTCCTTACTTCCTTCCTCTTTTCCTCCCTACCTGCTTACTCCTTTCCTTCCTTCTTTTCTCCCTTCCTTCCTCATTCCTTCTTTCCTTCCTTCCTTCCTATTTTCCTCCATCCCTACTTCCCTTTCTTCCTTCTTTCCTTCCACCCTTCCTTCTCTCCTTACTTCCTTCCTCTTTTCCTCCCTCCCTGCTTACTCCTTTCCTTCCTTCCTTTCTCCCTTTCTTCCTTCCTTCCTTCTCTCCTTCCTCCCTTCCTATTTTCCTCCATCCCTACTTCCCTTTCTTTCTTCTTTCCTCATCCCTTCCTTCCTCTTTTCCTTCCACCCTTTCTTCCTTCCTTCCTCCCTTCCTTCCTCTTTTCCTTCCACCCTTTCTTTCTTCCTTCCTTCCTTCCTTCCTTCCTCTTTTCCTCCATCCTTCCTTCCTTCCTTCCTCCTTTCCTTCCACCCTTCCTTCTCTCCTTACTTCCTTCCTCTTTTCCTCCCTCCCTGCTTACTCCTTTCCTTCCGTCCTTTCTCCCTTTCTTCCTTCCTTCCTTCTCTCCTTCCTCCCTTCCTATTTTCCTCCATCCCTACTTCCCTTTCTTCCTTCTTTCCTCATCCCTTCCTTCCTCTTTTCCTTCCACCCTTTCTTCCTTCCTTCCTCCCTTCCTTCCTCTTTTCCTTCCAACCCTTTCTTTCTTCCTTTCCTTCCTTCTTTTCTCCCTTCCTTCCTCATTCCTTCTTTCCTTCCTTCCTTCCTTCCTTCTCTCCTTCCCCCCTTCCTATTTTCCTCCATCCCGCCTTCCCTTTCTTCCTTCTTTCCACATCCCTTCCTTCCTCTTTTCCTTCTACCCTTTCTTCTCTCCTTACTTCCTTCCTCTTTTCCTCCCTACCTGCTTACTCCTTTCCTTCCTTCTTTTCTCCCTTCCTTCCTCATTCCTTCTTTCCTTCCTTCCTTCCTTCCTTCTCTCCTTCCCCCTTCCTATTTTCCTCCATCCCTCCTTCCCTTTCTTCCTTCTTTCCACATCCCTTCCTTCCTCTTTTCCTTCTACCCTTTCTTCTCTCCTTACTTCCTTCCTCTTTTCCTCCCTACCTGCTTACTCCTTTCCTTCCTTCTTTTCTCCCTTCCTTCCTCATTCCTTCTTTCCTTCCTTCCTTCCTTCCTTCTCTCCCTTCCCCCTTCCTATTTTCCTCCATCCCTCCTTCCCTTTCTTCCTTCTTTCCACATCCCTTCCTTCTCCTTTTCCTTCTACCCTTTCTTCTCTCCTTACTTCCTTCCTCTTTTCCTCCCTACCTGCTTACTCCTTTCCTTCCTTCTTTTCTCCCTTCCTTCCTCATTCTTCTTTCCTTCCTTCCTTCCTTCCTTCCTTCCTTCCTTCCTTCCTTCCTTCTCTCCTTCCCCCCTTCCTATTTTCCTCCATCCCTCCTTCCCTTTCTTCCTTCTTTCCACATCCCTTCCTTCCTCTTTTCCTTCTACCCTTTCTTCTCTCTTACTTCCTTCCTCTTTTCCTCCTACCTGCTTACTCCTTTCCTTCCTTCTTTCTCCCTTCCTTCCTCATTCATTCTTTCCTTCCTTCCTTCCTTCCTTCTCTCCTTCCCCCTCCTATTTTCCTCCATCCCTCCTTCCCTTTCTTCCTTCTTTCCACATCCCTTCCTTCCTCTTTTCCTTCTACCCTTCTTCTCTCCTTACTTCCTTCCTCTTTCCCTCCCTACCTGCTTACTCCTTTCCTTCCTCCCTTCCTCCCTTCCTCCCTTCCTCCTTTCCTTCCACCCTTCCTTCTCTCCTTACTTCCTCCCTATTTTCCTCCATCCCTCCTTCCCTTTCTTCCTTCTTTCCACATCCCTTCCTTCCTCTTTTCCTTCTACCCTTTCTTCTCTCCTTACTTCCTTCCTCTTTTCCTCCCTACCTGCTTACTCCTTTCCTTCCTTCTTTTCTCCCTTCCTTCCTCATTCCTTCTTTCCTTCCTTCCTTCCTTCCTTCTCTCCTTACTTCCTCCCTATTTTCCCTCCATCCCTCCTTCCCTTTCTTCCTTCTTTCCACATCCCTTCCTTCCTCTTTTCCATCTACCCTTTCTTCTCTCCTTACTTCCTTCCTTTTTTCCTCCCTACCTGCTTACTCCTTTCCTTCCTTCTTTTCTCCCTTCCCTCCTCATTCCTTCTTTCCTTCCTTCCTTCCTTCCTTCTCTCCTTCCCCCCTTCCTATTTTCCTCCATCCCTCCTTCCCTTTCTTCCTTCTTTCCACATCCCTTCCTTCCTCTTTTCCTTCTACCCTTTCTTCTCTCCTTACTTCCTTCCTCTTTTCCTCCCTACCTGCTTACTCCTTTCCTTCCTTCTTTTCTCCCTTCCTTCCTCATTCCTTCTTTCCTTCCTTCCTTCTCTCCTTCCCCCTTCCTATTTTCCTCCATCCCTCCTTCCCTTTCTTCCTTCTTTCCACATCCCTTCCTTCCTCTTTTCCTTCTACCCTTTCTTCTCTCCTTACTTCCTTCCTCTTTTCCTCCTACCTGCTTACTCCTTTCCTTCCTTCTTTTCTCCCTTCCTTCCTCATTCCTTCTTTCCTTTCTTCCTTCCTTCCTTCTCTCCTTCCCCCCTTCCTATTTTCCTCCATCCCTCCTTCCCTTTCTTCTTCTTTCCACATCCCTTCCTTCCTCTTTTCCTTCTACCCTTTCTTCTCTCCTTACTTCCTTCCTCTTTTCCTCCCTACCCGCTTACTCCTTTCCCTTCCTTCTTTTCTCCCTTCTTCCTCATTCCTTCTTTCCTTCCTTCCTTCCTTCCTTCTCTCCTTACTTCCTCCATATTTTCCATCCATCCCTCCCTTTCCCTTTCTTCCTTCTTTCCACATCCCTTCCTTCCTCTTTTCCTTCTACCCTTTCTTCTCTCCTTACTTCCTTCCTTTTTTCCTCCCTACCTGCTTACTCCTTTCTTCCTTATTTTCTCCCTTCCTTCCTCATTCTTCTTTCCTTCCTTCCTTCCTTCCTTCTCTCCTTCCCCCTTCCTATTTTCCTCCATCCCTCCTTCCCTTTCTTCCTTCTTTCCACATCCCTTCCTTCCTCTTTCCTTCTACCCTTTCTTCTCTCCTTACTTCCTTCCTCTTTCCTCCCTACACTGCTTACTCCTTTCCTTCCTTCTTTTCTCCCTTCCTTCCTCATTCCTTCTTTCCTTCCTTCCTTCCTTCCTTCTCTCCTTCCCCCCTTCCTATTTTCCTCCATCCCTCCTTCCCTTTCTTCCTTCTTTCCACATCCCTTCCTTCCTCTTTTCCTTCTACCCTTTCTTCTCTCCTTACTTCCTTCCTCTTTTCCTCCCTACCCGCTTACTCCTTTCCTTCCTTCTTTTCTCCCTTCCTTCCTCATTCCTTCTTTCCTTCCTTCCTTCCTTCCTTCTCTCCTTACTTCCTCCCTATTTTCCTCCATCCCTCCTTCCCTTTCTTCCTTCTTTCCACATCCCTTCCTTCCTCTTTTCGTTCTACCCTTTCTTCTCTCCTTACTTCCTTCCTTTTTTCCTCCCTACCTGCTTACTCCTTTCCTTCCTTCTTTTCTCCCTTCCTTCCTCATTCCTTCTTTCCTTCCTTCCTTCCTTCCTTCTCTCCTTCCCCCCTTCCTATTTTCCTCCATCCCTCCTTCCCTTTCTTCCTCTTTCCACATCCCTTCCTTCCTCTTTTCCTTCTACCCTTTCTTCTCTCCTTACTTCCTTCCTCTTTTCCTCCCTACCTGCTTACTCCTTTCCTTCCTTCTTTTCTCCCTTCCTTCCTCATTCCTTCTTTCCTTCCTTCCTTCCTTCCTTCTCTCCTTCCCCCCTTCCTATTTTCCTCCATCCTCCTTCCCTTTCTTCCTTCTTTCCACATCCCTTCCTTCCTCTTTTCCTTCTACCCTTTCTTCTCTCCTTACTTCCTTCCTCTTTTCCTCCCTACCTGCTTACTCCTTTCCTTCCTTCTTTTCTCCCTTCCTTCCTCATTCCTTCTTTCCTTTCTTCCTTCCTTCCTTCTCTCCTTCCCCCCTTCCTATTTTCCTCCATCCCTCCTTCCCTTTCTTCCTTCTTTCCACATCCCTTCCTTCCTCTTTTCCTTCTACCCTTTCTTCTCTCCTTACTTCCTTCCTCTTTTCCTCCCTACCCGCTTACTCCTTTCCTTCCTTCTTTTCTCCCTTCCTTCCTCATTCCTTCTTTCCTTCCTTCCTTCCTTCCTTCTCTCCTTACTTCCTCCCTATTTTCCTCCATCCCTCCTTCCCTTTCTTCCTTCTTTCCACATCCCTTCCTTCCTCTTTTCCTTCTACCCTTTCTTCTCTCCTTACTTCCTTCCTTTTTTCCTCCCTACCTGCTTACTCCTTTCCTTCCTTCTTTTCTCCCTTCCTTCCTCATTCCTTCTTTCCTTCCTTCCTTCCTTCCTTCTCTCCTTCCCCCTTCCTATTTTCCTCCATCCCTCCTTCCCTTTCTTCCTTCTTTCCACATCCCTTCCTTCCTCTTTTCCTTCTACCCTTTCTTCTCTCCTTACTTCCTTCCTCTTTTCCTCCCTACCTGCTTACTCCTTTCCTTCCTTCTTTTCTCCCTTCCTTCCTCATTCCTTCTTTCCTTCCTTCCTTCCTTCCTTCTCTCCTTCCCCCCTTCCTATTTTCCTCCATCCCTCCTTCCCTTTCTTCCTTCTTTCCACATCCCTTCCTTCCTCTTTTCCTTCTACCCTTTCTTCTCTCCTTACTTCCTTCCTCTTTTCCTCCCTACCCGCTTACTCCTTTCCTTCCTTCTTTTCTCCCTTCCTTCCTCATTCCTTCTTTCCTTCCTTCCTTCCTTCCTTCTCTCCTTACTTCCTCCCTATTTTCCTCCATCCCTCCTTCCCTTTCTTCCTTCTTTCCACATCCCTTCCTTCCTCTTTTCCTTCTACCCTTTCTTCTCTCCTTACTTCCTTCCTTTTTTCCTCCCTACCTGCTTACTCCTTTCCTTCCTTCTTTTCTCCCTTCCTTCCTCATTCCTTCTTTCCTTCCTTCCTTCCTTCCTTCTCTCCTTCCCCCCTTCCTATTTTCCTCCATCCCTCCTTCCCTTTCTTCCTTCTTTCCACATCCCTTCCTTCCTCTTTTCCTTCTACCCTTTCTTCTCTCCTTACTTCCTTCCTCTTTTCCTCCCTACCTGCTTACTCCTTTCCTTCCTTCTTTTCTCCCTTCCTTCCTCATTCCTTCTTTCCTTCCTTCCTTCCTTCCTTCTCTCCTTCCCCCCTTCCTATTTTCCTCCATCCCTCCTTCCCTTTCTTCCTTCTTTCCACATCCCTTCCTTCCTCTTTTCCTTCTACCCTTTCTTCTCTCCTTACTTCCTTCCTCTTTTCCTCCCTACCTGCTTACTCCTTTCCTTCCTTCTTTTCTCCCTCCCTTCCTCCCTTCCTCCTTTCCTTCCACCCTTCCTTCTCTCCTTACTTCCTCCCTATTTTCCTCCATCCCTCCTTCCCTTTCTTCCTTCTTTCCACATCCCTTCCTTCCTCTTTTCCTTCTACCCTTTCTTCTCTCCTTACTTCCTTCCTCTTTTCCTCCCTACCTGCTTACTCCTTTCCTTCCTTCTTTTCTCCCTTCCTTCCTCATTCCTTCTTTCCTTCCTTCCTTCCTTCCTTCTCTCCTTCCCCCCTTCCTATTTTCCTCCATCCCTCCTTCCCTTTCTTCCTTCTTTCCACATCCCTTCCTTCCTCTTTTCCTTCTACCCTTTCTTCTCTCCTTACTTCCTTCCTCTTTTCCTCCCTACCTGCTTACTCCTTTCCTTCCTTCTTTTCTCCCTTCCTTCCTCATTCCTTCTTTCCTTCCTTCCTTCCTTCCTTCCTTCCTTCCTGCCTTCCTTCCTTCTTTCCTTCCTTCCTTCCTTCCTGCCTTCCTGCCTTCCTTCCTTCCCCCTTTCCTTCCACCCTTCCTTCTCTCCTTACTTCCTTCCTCTTTTCCTCCCTCCCTGCTTACTCCTTTCCTTCCTTCCTTTCTCCCTTTCTTCCTTCCTTCCTTCTCTCCTTCCTCCCTTCCTATTTTCCTCCATCCCTACTTCCCTTTCTTCCTTCTTTCCTCATCCCTTCCTTCCTCTTTTCCTTCCACCCTTTCTTCCTTCCTTCCTCCCTTCCTTCCTCTTTTCCTTCCACCCTTTCTTTCTTCCTTCCTTCCTTCCTCTTTTCCTCCATCCCTCCATCCCTCTTTACTCCCTTCTTTCCTTCCTTCTTTCCTTCCTTCTTTCCTTCCTTCCTTCCCTCTTTCCTTCCTTCCTTCCTTCCTTCCTTCCTTCCTTCCTTCCTTCCTTCCTTCCTCCTCCCTTCCTCCTGTCCTTCCTTAACCAGAGGACAACAGGAGGGTTAAAACAAACTAATGAATGTAGAATACAAACCTGCACATGTTCTGCAGTTCCATCTTTAACCAGCAGGGGGCGATAAACACCAACACAGAAACCTCAGTAACCTTCCCCCCTTCCTATTTTCCTCCATCCCTCCTTCCCTTTCTTCCTTCTTTCCACATCCCTTCCTTCCTCTTTTCCTTCTACCCTTTCTTCTCTCCTTACTTCTACAGTTATAAAATGATAATGGCAATATATTAAAACACAGTTGTAATAAGATAAAAATGCCTTCATAACAGAGTTTATAAATGTTGACAAATACATTATTACTGTAATAAACTTCTACTTTATAGAGTGTTATAAACATTATTAACCCTTTATGTCCTGCTTATAAATGCTGAATAAAACACATTTATCCATATTTCAATGATAGCTGACATGTACTGATCCCTCCTCCTTCCTTCCTTCCTTCCTTCCTGCCTTCCTTCGTGCCTTCCTTCCTTCCTTCCTTCTTTCCTTCCTTCCTTCCCTCCTTTCCTTCCACCCTTCCTTCTCTCCTTACTTCCTTCCTCTTTTCCTCCCTCCCTGTTTACTCCTTTCCTTCCTTCCTTTCTCCCTTTCTTCTTTCCTTCCTTCTCTCCTTCCTCCCTTCCTATTTTCCTCCATCCCTACTTCCCTTTCTTCCTTCTTTCCTCATCCCTTCCTTCCTCTTTTCCTTCCACCCTTTCTTCCTTCCTTCCACCCTTTCTTCCTTCCTTTCTCCCTTTCTTTCTTCCTTCCTTCCTTCTCTCCTTCCTCCCTTCCTATTTTCCTCCATCCCTACTTCCCTTTCTTCCTTCTTTCCTCATCCCTTCCTTCCTCTTTTCCTTCCACCCTTTCTTCCTTCCTTCCTCCCTTCCTTCCTCTTTTCCTTCCACCCTTTCTTTCTTCCTTCCTTCCTTCCTCTTTTCCTCCATCCCTCCATCCCTCTTTCCTCCCTTCTTTCCTTCCTTCCTTCCTTCCTTCCTTCCTTCCTTCCTTCCTTCCTTCCTTCCTTCCTTCCTTCCTTCCTCCTTTCCTTCCACCCTTCCTTCTCTCCTTACTTCCTTCCTCTTTTCCTCCCTCCCTGCTTACTCCTTTCCTTCCTTCCTTTCTCCCTTTCTTCTTTCCTTCCTTCTCTCCTTCCTCCCTTCCTATTTTCCTCCATCCCTACTTCCCTTTCTTCCTTCTTTCCTCATCCCTTCCTTCCTCTTTTCCTTCCACCCTTTCTTCCTTCCTTCCTCCCTTCCTTCCTTTCTTCCTTCCTTCCTTCCTCTTTTCCTCCATCCCTACTTCCCTCTTTCCTCCCTTCTTTCCTTCCTTCTTTCCTTCCTCCTCCCTCCTTCCTTCCTTCCTTCCTTCCTTCCTTCCTTCCTTCCTTCCTTCCTCCTGTCCTTCCTTAACCAGAGGACAACAGGAGGGTTAAAATAAACTAATGAATGTAGAATACAAACCTGCACATGTTCTGCAGTTCCATCTTTAACCAGCAGGGGGCGATAAACACCAACACAGAAACCTCAGTAACAGCTGCAGCTATAAGAGTGAAGACTGGTGAAATACCAAGGTGCTGCTGTGATGTCTATCTGAGTATTAATAATTTAATGTTTATTTAAATATATTTGGATATTATTTTATATTTTATATTTTAAAGAATGTTTTAAAAGCTTCATTTTTTTGTATAAGTCAGACTGCTAGAAATAAAGGAAACCAAACAAACACAAGGTTTCCAAAGTGCTGCACAAAAAGATTCCTTCCTTCCTTCCTTCCTTCCTTCCTTCCTTCCTTCCTTCCTTTCTTCCTTCCTTCCTTCCTTCCTTCCTTCCTTCCTTCTGTCTTATCTTTTTGTGCAGCACTTTGGAAACCTCATCATTCTGAAAGGGAGGAAGGAAGGAAGAAAGGAAGGAAGCAAGGAAGGAAGGAGAGAGGAAAAAAGAGAGTAAGGAAGGAAGAAAGAAAGAAAGAAAGAAAGGGAGGGAGGAAGGAAAGAAAGAAGGAAGGAAGAAAGGGAGGGAGGAAGGAAGAAAGGGAGGACGGACAGAAGGAAGGAAGGACAGAAGAAAGGAAGTAAGGAAGAAAGGGAGGAAAGAAGGAAGGAAGGAAGGAAGAAAAGAAGGACAGAAGGAAGGAAGGAAGTAGAGAGGGAAGAAAGGGAGGAAGGACAGAAGGAAGAGAGGAAGGACTTCTGTACTCCTTTCCTTTCTTCCTTCCTTCTTTCCTTCTGTCCTTCCTTCCTTTTCCTCTCCCCCTTCCTTCCTTCTTTCCTTCCTTCTATCCTTCAGTCCTTCCTTCCTCCTGTCATTCTTTCCTTCCTTCCTTCCTTCCTTCCTTCCTTCTTTCCTTCCTCCCTTTCTTTCTTTCTTTTTTTCTTTCTTCCTTCCTTCCTTCCTCCCTTTTTTCCTCCTCTCTCCTTCCTTCCTTTTTACTTCCTTCCTTTCTTCCTTCCTTCTTCCCCTTCAGAATGATGAGGTTTCCAAAGTGCTGCACAAAAAGATAAAACACAATAAAAAGATAACACAATAGAAAGATGAAAAAGAAAGGATGATTTTGTACAATTTGGGAGAGATAAAGTATGGACATAAGAGCAAAAAAAGTATGACAAGTAAGTCTGCGAGAGGTTAAATTTAATAATTAATTACTAATGCACATTTATATCTATAAAAATAAAAATGAAGGGCAGTGAGATGAGAGCATTGCGTAATCACTCGTATGACACCTCCACAAAATCTGGCTGCATGAGTTTCACATGTTTGACCCACTGAGTCCAAAATAACCCAAGAAACAGTTTTACTGAGACGGAGAGAGAGAGAAAGTAATCCTTTATAAAGTATAGATAAAACTTAAATATTATTTACTTTATGTATCCAGTATTTTATTGTGAAAGGTTCAGGAAGCAGCCAGCGTCTTATAATCACTTTTTTATTAGCAGATATAAAAATACCAAACATATTGATCAGCAATCAACAACTTTCATTTCAAGTTCAGTCTTCCTTCCTTTCCTTCCTTCCTTTCCTTCCTTCCTTTCCTTCCTTCCTTTCCTTCCTTCTTTCCTTCATTCCTTCTGTCCTTCCCTCCTTCCTTCCTTCTGTCCTTCTTTCCTTCTGTCCTTCCTTCTGTCCTTCTGTCCTTCCTTCCTTTCTTCCTTCCTTCTTTCCTTCCTTCCTTCTGTCCTTCCTTGCTTTCCTTCCTCCCTTCCTTCTGTCCTTCTTTCCTTCCTTCCTTCCTTTCCTTCCCCCCTTCCTTCTGTCCTTCTTTCCTGCCTCATTTAACCCCTCCTGTTGTCCTCAAGTCAAGGAAGGAAGGAAGGAAGGAAGGAAGGTTAATAGAGTTATCTGAACTATATGAAAGAGCTGCTTAGCTTTGGATAATTGAGCCCAATCTGAGGGTCGTGACCCTTCAGTGACTCACCAGATGAATCTGAGCGGTCACAAGGTGATTAACACAGAGAGGAAACTAATTACTTTAAAATGGAAGGACATTCTTGGCTTTAAAATCTCAGGAAACGGCCAAAAAGCCAAAAAGATAGAGATGGAAGCAATCATGAAAATACCAAGAAGCTGAATATGAGGTTATAACTCATCTAGATAAGAGATTTACTTCATGGAAGGAAGGAAGGAAGGAAGGAAGAAGGGAGGAAGAAGGAAGGAAAGGAGGGGAGGGAAGGAGGGAGGGGGGAAGAGAAGGAAGGAAGGAAAGAGCGAAGGAGGGAGGGAGGAAAGAAGGAAGGAAGGAGGGAAAGGAAGGAAGGGAGGACAGAAGGAAAGGAAGGAAGGGAGGACAGAAGGAAGGAAGGAAGAAATTGAAGGACGGGAGGACAGAAGGAAGGAAGGAAGGACAGAAGGAAGGGAGGAAGGAAAGGAAGGAAAGACAGAAGGAAGGCAGGAAGGAAGGAAGGAAAGAAGGAAAGAAAAATGACAGAAAGAAGCAAGGAAGGAAAGGAAGGAAGGAAAGAAAAAGGACAGAAAGAAGCAAGGAAGGAAAGGAAGGAAGGGAGGACAGAAGGAAGGGAGGAAGGAAAGGAAGGACCCTTCAATGACTCACCAGATGAATATGAAATGAAAAAGCCAAAAAGATAGAGATGGAAGCAATGATGAAAATACCAAGAAGCTGAATATGAGGTTATAACTCATCTAGATAAGAGATTTACTTCATGGAAGGAAGGAGGGAAGAAAGGAGGGAGGGAAGGAGGGAGGGAAGGACAGAAGGAAGGGAGAAGCTGAATATGAGGTTATAACTCATGTAGATAAGATTCATGGGGACTCAGCTGTCTGCTTTCTGTACAAACAACTCAAATCAGAAACTCCCCACTGACTCCTAGTTAGAGTCCTCCTCCACTTAAAAACATGTTGTTCTTCTTCTTCTTCTTCTTCTTCTTCCCTCAGTCTGTTGTTTTTCTCTCTGTGCAGAGTTTCTCTTTTATCTTCTGGAGGGAGGGAAAGTTTCTCTGAGCTCACCTTAAAGCTGAGTTCAAACAAGCAGAAACATAGAAATGAACATCAGCTACATTCAAGGGAGGAAGGAAGGAAAGGAAGGGGGAGAGGAAGGAAGGAAGGAAAGAAGGACAGAAGGAAGGAAGGAAGGAAAGAAGGACAGAAGGAAGGGAGGAAGGAAGGAAGAAAGGAAGGCAGGAAGGAAAGAAGGACAGAAGGAAGAGAGGAAGGAAGGACAGAAGGGAGGAAGTAAAGGAAGGAAGGACAGAAGGAAGGAAGGAGGGAAGAAAGGAAAGAAGGACAGAAGGAAGGACAGAAGGAAGGAAGGAAAGAAGGACAGAAGGAAGGGAGGAAAGAAGGAAGGAAGGAAAGAAGGAAGTTGTTTTTCTCTCTGTGCAGAGTTTCTCTTTTATCTTCTGGAGGAGGGAAAGTTTCTCTGAGCTCACCTTAAAGCTGAGTTCATACAAGCAGAAACATAGAAATGAACGTCGGCTACATTCAAGCTCACAATAAACTCTCTGTTTCACAGTGTGTCTGTTGCTGGGTGGATGAATGAATGCAGATACCTTCCTTCCTTTCCTTCCTCCCTTCCTTCTGTCCTTCTGTCCTTCTTTCCTTCCCTCCTTCCCTCCTTCCTTTCTTCCTTCCTTCTGTCCTTCCTTCCTTTTCTTCCTTCTGTCCTTCTTTCCTTCCTTTCCTTCCCTCCTTCCTTCCTTCTGTCCTTCCTTCCTTCTCTTCCCCCCTCCCTCCTTCTTTCCTCCCTGCCTCCTCCTTCCTTCCTCCCTCCTTCCCTTCCCTCCTTCCTCCTTCCTTCCCTCCTTCCTTCCTTCTGTCCTTCCTTTCATTCCTCCCTTCCTTCTGTCCTTCTTTCCTTCCTTCCTTCCTTCCGTCCTTCCTTCCTTTCTCCCTCCCTCCTTCTCTCTTTCCTTCCTTTCCTCCTCCCTCCCTCCTTCTTTCTTCCCTGTCTCCTCCCTTCCTTCCTCCTTTCCTTCCCTCCTTCCTTTCCTTCCTCCCTTTCATCTGTCCTTCTTTCCTTCCTTCTTCCTCCCTTCCTTTCCTCCTTCTTTCCTTCCTTCCTTCCTTGACTCGAGGGACAACAGGAGGGTTTTCTCTCCTCACACTTGCATAACAATTACATTTCTCGGCCCTCCTCACGTTGAGCTACCTTTGCACACACACACACACACACACACACACACACACAGATTCATCCTGTTTT
>NC_070578.1:37709583-37832728 GCF_027409825.1 Scomber japonicus
GAGGAAGGGAGGATGAAAAGGGAGGAAGGAAGGAAGGAAGGAAGGTAGGACAGAGGAAAGAAGAAGGGAGGGAGGAAAGAAAGAGAGAATGAGGGAGGGAGGATGGAAGGAAAGAGGGAAGGAAAGAAGGAGGGAGGGAGGAAGGAAGGACAGAAGGAGGGAGGGAGGAAGGAGGGGATGAAAAGAAGGAGAAGGAGGGATGAAGGAAGGAAGGAAGGAAGGATGGAAGGAAGGAGGGAGGGAGGGAGGAAGGAAGGACAGAAGGATGGAAGGAAAGAAGGAGGGAGGGAGGAAGGAAGGAAAGAAGGAGGGAAGGAGGAAGGGAGGACAGAAGTAAGGAAGGAGGGATGAAAAGAAGGAGAAGGAGGATGAAGGAAGGAAGGGAGGGAGGAAAGAAAGAGAGAATGAGGGAGGAAAGGAGGAAAGGAGGTAGGATGGAAGGAAAGAGAGAATGAGGGTGGGAGGAAAGGAGGGAGGATGGAAGGGAAAGAGGGAAGGAAAGAAGGAGGGAGGGAGGAAGGAAGGACAGAAGGAGGGAGGGAGGGGAGGAGGGAGGGAGGAAGGGAGGACAGAAGTAAGGAAGGAGGGATGAAAAGAAGGAGAAGGATGGATGAAGGAAGGAAGGGAGGGAAGGAAAGAAGGAGGGAGGGAGGAGAGGGAGGGAGGAAAGAAAGAGAGAATGAGGGAGGGAGGAAAGGAGGGAGGATGGAAGGAAAGAAGGAGGGAGGGAGGAAGGAAGGACAAAAGGAGGGAGGGGAGGAAGGAGGGAAGGAGGGAGGATGGAAGGAAAGAGGGAAGGAAAGAAGGAGGGAGGGAGGAAGGAAGGACAGAAGGAGGGAGGGGAGGGAGGAGGAGGGAGGGGGAATGGGTGGACAGAAGTAAGGAAGGAGGGATGAAAGAAGGAGAAGAGGATGATGAAGGAAGGAAGGGAGGGAAGGAAAGAAGGAGGGAGGGAGGAAGGAGGGAGGGAGGAAAGAAAGAGAGAATGAGGGAGGGAGGAAAGGAGGGAGGATGGAAGGAAGAAGGAGGGGAGGGAGGAAGGAAGGACAAAAGGAGGAGGGAGGAAGGAGGGGAAGGAGGAAGGAAAGGAAGGAAGGAAGGTAGCACGGAGGAAAGAAGGAAGGGAAGGAAGGAAGGTAGGAGGGAGGGAGGAAAGGAGTGAGGATGGAAGGAAAGAGGGAAGGAAAGAAGGAGGGAGGGAGGACAGAAGGAAGGTAGGAGGGAGGGAGGAAAGGAGGGAGGATGGAAGAAGGAGGGAAGGAAAGAAGGAGGGAGGGAGGAAGGAAGGAAGGACAGAAGGAGGGAAGGAGGAAGGAGGACAGAAGGAGGGATGAAAAGAAGGGGAAGGAGGGATGAAGGAAGGAAGGAAGGAAGGAAGGAAGAAATATTTAAATACATGTTTTTTGGGAGGGTACCAGGTATTTTGCTGTAAGTGTATCAAATGTATTTCCAAAAAAAAAGGGTGTGTGTGTGTGTGTGTGTGTGTGTGTGTGTGTGTGTGTGTGTGTGTGTGTGTGTGTGTGTGTGTGTGTGTGTGTGTGTGTGTGGGGGGGGGGGTGGTGATGTAGGTTAAACCCTGTTGAGCCTTTTCCTGATGAAATTGTGCTGGTGGAGAATATTTAGAGGCAGCAGCGGTTCGATGAAGGCTGTTACTCATTCATTCATTCATTCATGAAGCTTTGGCTGAACGTCTCCAGTGGTGTTTCGCTGTTCGTTTCTCTCCTCAGATCTATCAGAAGACACTCAAGGTTACTAAGTTCAGCTTCCCTCCTCATCCACCTCCTCCACCACCTCATCCACCTCCTCCTCCACCTCCTCCTCTTCCTCCTCCTCGTCCATATCCTCCTCCTTCTCCACCTCCTCCTCGTCCTTCTCCTCCTCCTCCACCTCGTCCACATCCTCCTCCTCCTCGTCCATATCCTCCTCCTCCTCCTCGTCCACATCCTCCTCCTCCTCCTCGTCCACATCCTCCTCCTCCTCCTCCTCCTCCTCCTCCTCGTCCACATCCTCCTTCTCCATCCTCCTCCTCCCTCCTCCTCCTCCTCGTCCACATCCTCCTTCTCCACCTCCTCCTCTTCCTTCTCCACCTCCTCCACCTCCCCCGCCACCTCTTCCACCTCCTCCTCCTCCTCGTCCACATCCTCCTTCTCCTCGTCCACATCCTCCTTCTCCACCTCCTCCTCCTCGTCCACATCCTCCTTCTCCACCTCCTCCTCTTCCTTCTCCTCCTCCTCCACCTCCTCCTCCTCCTCCTCCTCCTCCCTCCTCGTCCACATCCTCCTTCTCCACCTCCTCCTCTTCCTTCTCCTCCTCCTCCACCTCCTCCTCCACCTCCTCCTCATCCTCCTCCTCCTCGTCCACATCCCTCCTCCTCCTCCTCCACATCCTCCTCCTCCTTCTCCACCTCCTCCTCTTCCTTCTCGTCCTCCTCCACCTCCTCCTCCTCCTCCTCCTCCTCGTCCACATCCTCCTTCTCCACCTCCTCCTCCTTCCTTCTCCTCCTCCTCCACCTCCCCCGCCACCTCTTCCACATCCTCCTCCTCGTCCACATCCTCCTCCTCCTCGTCCACATCCTCCTTCTCCTCGTCCACCTCCTCCTCTTCCACCTCCTCATCCCACCTCCTCCTCGTCCTCCTCCACCTCATCCCACCTCCACCTCCCTTGTCCACATCTTCCTTCTCCACCTCCTCCCCACCTCCACCTCATCCACCCTCATCCTCCTCCACCTCCTCCTCCACTTCCTCCTCCTCCACAGTCCGTCCTTCTCCACCTCCTCTCTCCACCTTCTCCACCTCCTCCTCCTACTCCTCCACTTCCTCCTCCTCCTCCTCGTCCACCTCCTCCTCCTCCTCATCCATCCTCCTCCTCCACCCTCTTCCACCTCCCTCCTCCACCTCCTCCTCTTCCTCCTCCTCGTCCATATCCTCCTCCTCCTTCTCCACCTCCTCCTCCTCCTCCACCTCCTCCTCCACTTCCTCCTTCTCCCACCTCCTCCTCCACCTCCTCCACCTCCTCCTCCTACTCCTCCACCACCTCTTCCACCTCCTCCTCCACCTCCTCCTCTTCCTCCTCCTCGTCCACATCCTCCTCCTCCTCGTCCACATCCTCCTTCTCCTCGTCCACATCCTCCTTCTCCACCTCCTCCTCATCCTCCTCCTCGTCCACATCCTCCACCTCCTCCTTCTCCTTCTCCACCCTCCTCATCCTCTTCCTTCTCCTCCACCTCCTCCACCACCTCATCCACCTCCTCCTCCACCTCCTCCTCTTCCTCCTCCTCGTCCATATCCTCCTCCTCTACCTCCTCCTCATCCACCTCCTTCTCCACCTCCTCCACCTCCTCCTTCTCCACCTCCTCATCCTCCTCCTCCTTCTCCTCCTCCTCCTCCTCCTCCTTGTCCACATCTTCCTTCTCCACCCTCCTCCTACTCCTCCACCTCATCCAGCTCTCCTCTCAACTCCTCCACCTCCTCTTCCTCCTCCTCGTCCACATCTTCCTTCTCCACCTCCTCCTCCACCTAACCACACATTTGGTAGTTCACTGTGAAAACCGCTAAATAGGATGCAGACTAAATCACTGCCATATTCATTTATTCACTACTTCCTCTATAATAAACACTAAATAGTTCACTCTGTAATGATTTCAGATGCTAACTAATCATAGTCATTTTGAATCCATCTATCTGTCTATCTGTCTATCTATCTATCTATCTATCTATCTATCTATCTATCTATCTATCTATCTATCTATCTATCTAGCACTTTTAAATGAAAAATAATCATATTTACCAGTTCTTTTCAGTAATTTGAAAGTCTCATTGAAACTGTGAGATGTGTGTAAAGTGAATTCAGACATTTTCTTCTAAACACATTAAATAGGTCATAAATGTATTTCTAAAAAAGGTGTAAAAAGCATTTCAAAACCATTTAGATTTGAATTGTGGAGCTAGGCTTCACAAACTGTGTTTCAAGATTTCTGTGTTCAGGATTTAGTGATTAGCATAAACCCGCCCCTGCTGCTGTAGAGGTATAAATACATTCAGCACACACTACTACTACTACAGTCTACAGTTAGCCAGTTAGCTGAGCTAGCTGCCGAGCTAACAGCTGAGCGAGCAGCAGAAAGCTCTCAGGACGTAGCGTCCATGTTTCTGGTAGAGGTGGTGACTTTGATTGACAGGTGACACTTGGTAGGGGGCGGGGGCTTCAGCGTTTGGGGAGCAGAGAAAGAGGCTGATTTTTACACAACTTTGAAGCCTAATTTCATATATTTGGCGATTTTTTTTTAATCATTCAATTTGGCAGGGTGGTTAACAACACACTTTTCTGTGGTATGTCAAACTCAGAACACATATTTATTCTTACTTTACACGGACTTTAATAGAAAGATCTTGACTCTTTTGAGCTTATTTGAGAACTTATCGAAGCACCATGCAACCATAATTATGAATGCAAACCCTCTTCATAGACTTCCTCTTCCACTTCCTCCACCTTCTCCTCCTCCTCCTCCTCCTCCACCTTCTCCTCCTCCTCCTCCTCCTCCTCCTCCTCCTCCACCTCCTCCACCTGGTGTCTTTCCCAACAACAGGCAGTGTGTTATTATTCTGTATGTGCTGAGACCAAGGAGTCCTCCTCCACCTCCTCTTCCACCTCCTCGTCCTTCTCCTCCTCCTTTTCCTCCTCCACCTCCTCCTCCTCCTGTGAGATATTTGCAAGTTGTGTTGATGGACTGACCTTGATGCTTCAGATGCTCCATGAGTCACTTTATTTTGTCCTCTGAGCTTTAAGCTTGACACTCGCTGCTCCGTGTTTCTCCTGCAGGAACACGAGGAGGGAAGACTCACCTGGAGTTATTGACATAGCTGTGCATGTCCACAGAAGCTCCCAGGTGTCTTTATTATTCTGTAAGTGCTGAAACCCAGGAGTCTTCTTCCACCTCCTCCTCCTCCTTCTCCTCCTTCTCCTCCACCTCTTCCTCTTCCTCCTCCTCCACCTGATGTCTTTCCCAACAACAGGCAGTGTGTTTATTATTCTGTATGTGCTGAAACCCAGGAGTCGTCCTCTGCCACCTCCTCCTTCCTCCACCGCCACATCGTCCACCTCCTCCTCCTCCTCCACCTCCCCCTCCTTCTCCTCCTCCACCTCCTCATCCTCCCCCATCTCCTCCTCCTCCTCCACCTCCCCCTCCTTCTCCTCCTCCACCTGGTGTCTTTCCCAACAACAGGCAGTGTGTTTATTATTCTTTATGTGCTGACACCAAGGAGTCTTCCTCTTCCTCCTCGTCCTCCTCCACCTCCTCCTCCTCGTCCTTCTCCACCTCCTCCTCCTCCTCCACCTCCTCCTCCTCCACCTCCACCTCCTCCTCCACCAGGTGTCTTTCCCAGCAACAGGCAGTATACTTATTATTCTGTATGTGCTCAAACCCAGAAGTTCTCCTCCTCTTTCTCTTTCTCCTCCTCCTCCTCCACCTTCTCCTCTTCCTCCACCTCCTCCTCCTCCTCCTCCACCTCCTCATGCAGTATCAAGGTTCACAACAAGACGATTCATTCAGCATGAAGGTTTTTTTGAAGGTTTGTGCATCATCCTTCCTCCATTTAATATTTGATATCTCCAGTGATTGAAATGTGGAGGCTAATCCGTTTTTATTATGCATGTTTTTTCCTTTCTTCATCATTCAATCAACAACAGTTCACACAGACGTAAATCTGCCCCCCCCCCACCCTCACCTCCTCCTTGCTTGCGCCGAGCCTCACAGTGGGCGACCTTTCTTTCCCCCAAAGTCCTTCATGCTTGCAGCTCCTCTGGAGGCCTGTCAGAGTTTATACATCAGGCACCTGCAGCGGGGATCGCAGCGCCCGTCACATGTGACAGGGGAACACGCTGAGCTAATGGACAGAGACAGAGCATGCAATGACTTCACTCACCACGCACTGCTCCGGGTCTCTCCCACCAAGAACACATGGAGGGGGGGTTTGGGGTTTTTTTTTTTGTGTGTCTCCAAAAATGTCTTTCTTCAGAGGACAAGACATAGCAAGAATCTCAATGGCCACATACAGACCAATTTGATCTGATGTGGGCCGGATCATTAAAAAGATGGAGGGAAAGAAGGAAGAAAGGAAGGAAGGAAATAAGAAGGGAAGGAAGGAAGGAAAGACAGGCAAACAGGAAGGAGGGAAGAAAGGTAGGAAAGAGAGATAGTGAAGGACAGACAGACAGATGGACGGAAGGAAGGGAGGAAGGACAGATGGAAGGAAGAAAGGAACCAAGGACCCAAGAAAGGTAGGAAGGACAGATAGAAGGAAGGACAGAAGGAAGAAAGGTAGGAAAGACAACAGTAAAGGACAGACAGACAGATGGACGGAAGGAAGGGAGGAAGGACAGAAGGAAGGAAGAAAGGAACCAAGGACCCAAGAAAGGTAGGAAGGACAGATAGAAGGAAGGACAGAAGGAAGAAAGGTAGGAAAGACAACAGTGAAGGACAGACAGACAGATGGACGGAAGGAAGGGAGGAAGGACAGATGGAAGGAAGAAAGGAACCAAGGACCCAGGAAAGGTAGGAAGGACAGATGGAAGGAAGGACAGAAGGAAGAAAGGTAGGAAAGACATAAGAAGGGAAGGAAGGAAGGAAATAAGAAGGGAAGGAAGGAAGGAAAGACAGGCGAACAGGAAGGAGGGAAGAAAGGTAGGAAAGACAACAGTGAAGGACAGACAGACAGATGGACGGAAGGAAGGGAGGAAGGACAGATGGAAGGAAGAAAAGAACCAAGGACCCAAGAAAGGTAGGAAGGACAGATAGAAGGAAGGACAGAAGGAAGAAAGGTAGGAAAGACAACAGTGAAGGACAGACAGACAGATGGACGGAAGGAAGGGAGGAAGGACAGATGGAAGGAAGAAAGGAACCAAGGACCCAGGAAAGGTAGGAAGGACAGATGGAAGGAAGAAAGGTAGGAAGGACAGAAGGAAGAAAGAGAGGAAGGACGCAGCGCCCGTCACATGTGACAGGGGAACACGCTGAGCTGGTCTCTCCCACCAAGAACACATGGAGGTTTGGTATTTTTGGTTTGGGATTTTTTTTTTTTTTTTTTGTATCTCCAAAAAATGTCTTTCTTCAGAGGACAAGACATAGCAAGAATCTCAATTTCACTGGTGGTGATATGAGATAGACAAGCTGTCATGTTGAATGGCAGGTGATGTTTCGGGGGTTGAAATGAGAAGGAGAAAAAAAAGTGATTTGTATTCAGGGTCTTTTTTTTTTGTCTGAGGAAAGGAAATGTTTTATGTCTTCTGTTTACAGAGACGTTAAAAAGCTTTGGATTGCAGGATGATTTGTTTTAACTTGATTTACAGTTTATGTTTGACTTTATCAGTTTAATTAGACATAAAGAGAATCAACAGAAACACATTAATGTATGATGATTGTTAGTAATCATAATTATTTAACCCTCCTGTTGTCCTCAGGTCAAGGAAGGACAGGAGGAAGGGATGAGGAAGGGAGGAAAGAAGGAAGGAAGGAAGAAAGGAAGGAGTAAGGACGGAGGGAGAGAGGGAGAAGGAAGGAAGGAAGGAAAGGATTAATGACGGAGGGAGGGAGGGAGAAGGAAGCAAAGGAGGGAAGAAAGGAAGGACAAGAGGGAGAGAGGGAGGAAGGAAGGAAAGAAGGAAGGACAGGAGGAAGGGATGAAGAAGGGAGGAAAGAAGGAAGGAAGGAAAGAAGGAAAGGAGTAAGAAGGGAGGGAGCAAGGAAGGAAGTAAAGGATTAAGGACGGAGGGAGGGAGGGAGAAGGAAGGAAAGGAGGGAAGAAAGAAGGAACAGTCAAAACAGACGGGGTCAATTTGACCCGGGAGGACAACAGGAAGTTTAATATCCATACCTCCTGCTTCTAATTAAAAAGAATCCATCATATTTCCAAAGCTCCCTCTCTGCCTGGTGTTTCAGCGTGAAGAGGTTTTATGAGTGCAGCCCACACAGCTCAGTGAGATGGTGGAGAAGCATTGTCATCCTAAGTGAACTGTGAACAGTACACCTCTGTTCTCTCCGCTCTGACGGAGGAGCACCATCTGGCAGAATATGTCGAGTACACCAGGGAGCTCCAGTCTGCTTCAGCGCAAATCTGGAACAGCGATGAAGACGAGTTAAACCCTCCGCCGCTCACCTCTTTTCTCCATGGGTGGTTCCACTGATGTCAGCAGTTTTTTTTTTTTTTGAAGGTTTTGAAGAACTTTCACCTTGTCTTTTCTCATTGTGTAGAAAAAAACCAACTTTTATTTTCTGCTCTCAAAGAAAAAAGAAAAAAAAAAGATAACCTGCAGTGGGTTGTTTTTTTTTAGGCTGTGGCTGCGATGCTGATTTTTAAATAATGCAGCAGACTTCCTGGTCTCGCAGTGGGTGAGAAAGCCAGTCACAGTGGGGAAACCATAACACATCAGTAGGATTTATCTCAGCTTATAAAGACTGGCCTTTCTCTGCAGCACAAAAAGCTGCAGCACTTTCTTTTTTGGAAATACATTTGATACAGTTACAGAAAAATACTCAAAAAACATTATTTAAATATGACTTAACCTTCCTGTCGTCCTCCCGGGTCAAATTGACCCCGTCTGTTTTGACTGTTCCTTCCTTCCTTCCTTCCTTCCATCTGTCCTTCCTTCTTTGCCCCCTCCCTCCTTCTTTCCTTCCCTCCGTCTGTCCTTCCTTCCTCCCTCCCTCCTTCTTTCCTTCCCTCCTTCCTTCCACCCTTCCTCCTTCTTTCCTTCCCTCCTTCCTTCCTCCCTTCCTTTTTTCTTCTGTCCTTCTTTCCTCCTTCCCTATTACCTTCCTTCCTTCCTCCCTCCTTTCCTTCCTTCTTCCTTCCTTCCTTCCTTCCTTCCTTCCTCCCTTCCTTCCTCCCTCCCTCCCTCCCTCCCTCCCATCCTTCCTTCCTTGAGTCGAGGACAACAGGAGGGTTAAAGACATGTTTTCAGACATATAATAATACTCTTCTTTGAATAATAGTGTCTGTTTTTTTCTACATTGCTTAAACAATGGGGGGGGGGGGGGGGGTAGCTTAAAATACTAACTTTTCTGTCTTCATTTCAAGATTCAAGAGTCACTTTATTGTCATTAAGTAAATACTGTTTCTCACCAGCTCCTTGCAGTGCATTAACGCTGGCTTTAAAACACTTTATCACAGAGTTGTGGATTTTTGTGCGTATGAAGGAGATAAGTAGACAAATCTACCTCCTCTGATTTCATGTGTTGTTCATGTATAATCTTAAATCTTTGTAAATTGAGGCAGACCAGTTCCAAAACCCCCATGGATGTATAATAAAAGCTGGATACAGGACCAAAAATGATGCCCAATCAGTCTTATATGAACTGCTCGGCTGCTGCATACACCAAAAAAAGTTCCTAGCTACTAAGTTTACTTCCACGTTATTCGGCCCACTGCACATGCTCAGTAGTGTTTCTCCCGCTCGGCCCACAGACTTTACATTGTGATGATGTCATAGATTTTTAAATTTCTTTTCTTGGCTCGAGGAAAGTTTTACAAATATAAAACCTCCATGGATCAAACATTCATAACAGAAAGCGTCATAATTGAGCTTATCTGCAGTCCTGTCAACAGTTTTACAGACGTCTCTTTTACAATGGTGGTCTATGGCAGGGGTGTCAAACATGCGGCCCGTGGGCCAGAACCGGCCCGCCAAGAGGTCCAGTCCGGCCCAGTTTCCTTCTTCCTCTTTTCCTTCCTACCTTCCTTCTTTTCCTTCCTTCTTGTCTTCTCTTCTCTTCCTTCCATCTGTCCTTGCTCCCTTCCTTCCTTCCTCCCTTCCATCTTCCCTTCCTTTCCCTTCCTTCATTCCTTCCTTCCTTCCATCTGTCTTCCCTTCCTTCCTTCCTTTCCTTCCTTCTTGTCTTCTCTTCTCTTCCTTCCATCTGTCCTTGCTTGCTTCCTTCCTTCCTTCTTGTCTTCTCTTCCTTCCATCTGTCCTTGCTTGCTTGCTTGCTTCCTTCCTTCCTTTTCCTTCCTTCTTGTCTTCTCTTCTCTTCCTTCCATCTGTCCTTGCTCCCTTCCTTCCTTCCGTCTTGTCTTCTCTTCTCTTCCTTCCATCTGTCCTTGCTCCCTTCCTTCCTTCCTTCCTTTCATCTTCCCTTCCTTCCTTCCTTCCTTCCTTCCTTCCTTCCTTCCTTCCTTCCTTCCTTCCTTCCTTCCATCTGTCCTTGGTCCCTTCCTTCCTTCCTTCCTGTATTCTCTTCCTTCTCCTCCTTCTTTTCCTTCCTTTTAGTGATCCGGCCCACATCAGATCAAATTGTACTGTTTGTGGCCCTTGAATGAAGATGAGTTTGACACGCCTGGCTTAAAGGCTCATGAGTTATAAGCACAAACATAAATCATGTATCTGACCCTAACTAACTATTGGTCGCATGTTTTAATATGAAGCAGGACTAATGCTGCAGATATCAACTTTCAATCATTCCTCCCATAGACGTTCTAAAAATGACATAAAATCAGTGCAATATGTTAGAAAGAAGAAAACACACAGCGTACATGTCCTTAAAAAGTTGGACAGTTTGACATATGAATGGTTTCTGGATCCCAATAAACTAAACTGTGACTTCATGAAAGCGTTTAATGATCAAACAGGAGTAGGTCACCTTGCCTGGAGGCATGTTGGCTGCACTGGCCCATCCACCACATCTGCAGCAGTCAATTAAAGTGAAGCCAGTGAAAACACAAAGCTCGCACGACTGGATGTGTCATCCTTTTTTCTTTTTTTTTTTTTTTTTTATCTCTGCACTAATTTATTATTCTTTAGTTGTTTTCATGCGCTGTGTGAGTGATGGCTTCCCACGTTCGGCTGCTGCAGATTAGCATAGTTTTCTGAGCAGAGTGCAAATTCAAAATGAAGAGATGAGAGGAGAAAACTGCATGAATTCTAATAAAGGTAATTTTGTACCTTTAATATTTCCGATGTGAGACTTTAACTGGGATTGATTTATGAATTACTATCATAATAAAGTGAAAATGTAGAGTAGATATGTCAGATTAAACTTTTATTACAGCTTCCTTAAAGACACTGCACACCCACACAGGTGTTTTCAGTTATTCTGGGTCATTAGTTGGAAGTTGGAAGTTGGAAGGAGCTTTGTCACCAGATTTTATGTTCTGTATATTCAAAACCATGTCAAGAGCAACTGGACTTGTAGTAGAAAACATCTGGCCTCTGGTTGTATCTGTTATTCCACTACACTTATTTCTTCAGTACATTTCTTTTCTTGCTTAAATTGAACCTTAGTTAAATGGTTTGTACATAACACCAAACCAGAGGAAGAGTAGGTTGGGTCATGACTTGACTCTCCTGGAAAAAAATAATGAGTGATGCAGGAGTTTTCTTTTTAGTTTAGTTTAGTTTATTTTGCACAAGTTAAAATTGAAACAATGACAGATAATAACAGATAATATACAGCGCAGAGAGAGGCAGAGATTTGGTCTCAGCATCTGTACATGATGAAAACTAGTGAGTGAAACAAATAAAACAGACAAAATATATGTAGAAAAACAGCAGTTAAATGTTCCTTTAAACACCTACTATAACTTTTTAAAGATGAACAGGTTTTTGTCTGGTGGGAAAAGCCGTTCCATAACTTGGTACCCCTAAATCTTAATGAAAATTGACCTCTGCAAGTAAGAACTTTGAGAGGATGAAGATGAATATGAATGAACCTGTGAATTTACTTTAAAGTGAACCTGAAACTGCTCAGGAATATTCCCTTCACATGAATGTATCTCATAAATAAGAACACATATTTGAAAAGTATTGATGTATTAAATAGTCATGATCTGAAGTTACTGGAAGTTACTGCAAACTAACCTTGTGACTGATTCAATAACATTTACTTGTTCAGTCTTGCAGAAAGTTAATTTACTATCAACATCTAACGATCTTGAAATATACTTGTTTGTTGGATATATGTGATCTAACCGCTAAGCAAAACTAGCTGTGAAGCTAACGGAAGAGCAAAACTAGCAAGCAGGTGTTAATTAGTGAGCGGTCGCTAGAATAATGGTAAAACAAGGAGTGCTTTAAACACAACTAGCGTACACAATGGATAATTATCCACAGAAATAAAGAATATATCAAACATAACTGAGTAGAGAGCAGCAAAAACACTAACAGTAACACAGTCGGAAACCAGAAATGATGGAATATGCAGGAGCTTGTCTATGTTCCCTCAGCCCTATGTTCCCTCAGCCCTATGTTCCCTCAGTTTAATAATAAAATAAGTCATTTCACCTGCCTTTCAAGCATTTTCATAGATGAAAAAACAGATTAAGAGGGGGCAACAACATGTTATGTGCATTAGGGAATGGCCATATTTCTGCTGTGGGAATGCAGGCTTTAGGAAACAAAGCCTAATTTGGTGGGAAATCCTTGAGGGAACATTTGGCTGTGGGAACATAGGACCTAATTTTGATGGGAGGAACTTTCTTAGAACTGGGGGAACATAGGGATGTGGGAACAAATAGGCTTACTGCAGCATGACAGCCTGATGTGGGAATGTTGGGACTCTTTAAATTACATTTAAAGAATATGTTTAGACCTGCTCTATGTGTAAAGTGCCTTGAGATTACTTTTGTTGTGATTTGATGTTATTAGAAAAATTGATTGATTGATAGTATTTTCTCTAAATTATTTCTCTTATTTCGTTTGTGATGAAAGAATCTAAAAGAAACAATTTAAAATCTGTCAAATGAGAGTAACAAAAAGATTTTCCAACATGCTTTTATTTTCCTAGTAAGCGCTTAACTCTGAAAACCAGAAGCGGAAGCCGTTTGCCTGTAGCGGTTACCTTGACGACGCTATAAATACCAGCCAACGGCAGTAACGGCTTTCATCAGTCTGCTGCTGAGTCTCCACCGAGCTGCTGCTGCTGCTGACTGTTAACAGTTTACTGGATGTATTAGTTTGTTAGGAGACTCTTTACTTCACTTCTACAACTAATAACTGCGAGAGAAAGAAGCTCATCTGTCAGAGGTAAGTTACCGACACCGGTTTATATCCACCTTACTGTAAATAACAGCTAAAAAATTACAATTAACGTCAAACAATTAGCTTTATTAGCCTATCTGCTTTTAACCAAGTTCAGACCAATTTTAATTAGTGGGTCAAAAATGAATCGGTCATTTTTAAGAATAATCATTTGTATTATATTTGTATTATATTTTGGTCCCCAGAAGATTTTGTGTCTGAAATATTTTTATTTTTCACTTTTTTAACATGTATATATAATCTGTGTGGTGCATAAAATATATAATCCTGACAGTCACAGTTGGGGTAGTAATACAAAAACTAGAGTTTCGTAAAATGTATAAAAGTTAAGTTAAATTTAAATGTCATGATATCAATAACATGTTTTTTGAGGAATAGCTGGAATATGAAGTGATAAAAACTTTTCATTACGAAGATATTACAAGAAAACGACCTCACCGGGTCATTTTTGACCCACTCATGCATCTAAGGGTTGACATGTTAGTATTAAAACAAGCCACTTACTCATGTTTTATATTAACATAGTGGTTCTCAAAGTGGGGTTTGGTGACCACTAGAGGGTCCCCAGGATATTTTAATTTCAGTAATGTTTAATTAGATATAGGTGAACAATAAGGTAGGTTAGTCTTCTCTGTTATTTGCCCTCCTATAGGGTGGATCAGTGGTTGGTTGGTCTACTGCGGAGGGGTCAAACTCATCTTCATTCAAGGGCCATACAGATGGAAGGAAAGAAGGAACAAATAAAGGAAGGAAAGGTGGAAGGAAGGAAGGAAGGAAAATAAGACAGGAAGGAAAGATGGAAGGAAGGAAGGACGGACGGCCAGAATGAAGGAAGAAAGGGAGTAAGGAAAGATGGAAGGAAGGAGGGAGGAAAGAAAGACAGGACGGATGGACAGAATGAAGGAAAGAGGGAAGGAAGGAAAAGAACACAGGAAGGAAAGTGGGCCAGATTGTACCCCTCGGTGGGCCAGTTCTGGCCTCATGTTTGACACCCCTTGACTTCATTAAATAACCTTTAAAGGGGCTCCAGTTCGTCGCCAGCAAAAAAGAAAGTAATAATTTATTTCTTTACTATAGTTTCATCCATAAGTAAGACAATTAAAGAAAGGAAGTATCACTATTTTGGTTATTGGTTCTATACACTTTCTATAATAAAACATCTAGAAGTCAAAAGTCTTATAAGGGTCAGTTTAGGGGTCTTAGACATGAAAAACGAGAAACACTGACTAAATGGTTCAGTGTTAAAGGTTTTGGTTTCAAACACTGATAGAAAATGAGAGATTTAGCTTTAATTTCAACTTGAACACCTTAAAACAACATCTGGTTTTCATACACTCTCTATAATAAAACATCTAGAAGTCAAAATATTGTCAGATGGGGGTCAGTGGTATAATTTGTGTCTGTTTAGGGGTCCCTGACATGACTAACTACAAGAACTACTGACTAAATGGTTCAGTGTTAAAGGTTTTGGTTTCAAACATTGATTTAATTTCAATTTAGACCATTTTTTCCCACATTTGAAAACAGTAAACACATCCTGCACTGATTTATTTTAGCCTGAATTGTCATGACTTCTAAAATTGACCCAAAATATACAAAGAAATGGAAATATTTCACTATGTTTATTAGCCTACAGCTGATACACAGTCTCGTAGGTTACATACATGTTTCAGACCCATATTTATTCACATTTACTAACATTCATTGAACTCAGGATGGTTATAGTCTCCTATTTTTCAATGTAGTGTAATTGTGACTGCTTTTTTCTTCATAAATAAATAGTTTAAAACCTAAATAATATAATATCTGCTCTCTGAAAGCTTATTAAAGGATTAATCGTCCATTTATTAATGACTGATGAGGTGTTTTTATGAATGAATGCTTCTCAAATGTGAATATTTTATGGTTTCTTTAGTCCTCTATGACAGTAAACTGATATGAATTACGATATTTTGTCATGTTCTGTTATTTTATGGACCAAACACATAATAAATTAATAAAAATAAAGACAATAATCAACAGTTTAATCAATAATAGTCTTTAGTTGCAGCCTTACATGATGTGTGTAAAACCAGAAACCGCCTCTTCTGTTGACAGTAAACCAGCCAGCTCCGAATTATACATTATAATTATATATTTGAGTAAAATAAAATCATCAAATGAGACTTGATGAGCTGCCATGGTGGCCTGTTGATGAGCCAGACGAGCATTTGGCTGGTGGCTTCGGTGCCACTTTAACACCCGATGAATGTGAACAACACACAGCGACTCTGCTGCTTCAGCTGCCAGACTGTCAGTAGAGACTCTCTGTGTTTGACTGTGTTAAGAGGTTTTTTGTTTCTCTTTGTATAAATCAGTCTGGCATGTTCATATGAGCCATCTGCATGAAGAAATGTAAGAATATGATCATATTTATTGTTGAGAATCATCAAAAGAGACGTGTTAGATCTCTACTGCAGCGCTACATGTTCACATTTATGAGACAAATGTTTATTAATAAGTTAGTGAGAGACTAATCCAGGTCAGAGTTGGCAAGATGAGCATGTTGTGGGTTTATATTATTTGAAATGACATTTGCACCATTTTTAACCAAAAGTAAAACTGAATGCTCCTGAAAATGTCAAATGGTGTAACCACATAAATATTAAGTATATAATCCACCTACAGTGTAATTAAGTGGACTTATTTCATTTAAAAACATCAAATGAAAAGAAACATTTTTGATTTATTTCTACATTTAAATTTTAAAGCATTTTGTCAGTACTGAACAGGACATAAGCTTAAAAACAACCATTGTTTTGTTTTGACAAATTACATAAAATTAGTTACAAAACAAAGTGTTGCATTGCAGAAGTGGATTATATTTATTCCATATTTTAGTTCATGTTTATCAGATTTTTATGAAAAAATACTGGTTACACCAATTGACACTGGGTTGCATCACATCATTGACCCGTATGAACTATTTAACTCATAAAATCCCTTCTTTCTTTTTACAACATATAAAAATGGCTCCTGACATTAAAAAAAAACAAACAAATTCTCCTAAAACTCTTCACTCCCACTATAAAACATACTGTATACTGGGGGGGTGTGACCCATGTAGGCTGCAGGTATGCCGTAAATAATTAAAGTGAAACTAGTGGGGGTCCTGGCACCTCTCAAATAGGAAAGTATGATATTTGAACCAATATCACCATGGTAACTGGTATAAAATGGTGTTAAAATGACAATAATATTGTTTATCGCGATTATTTCTGAGACAATATATCGTCCAATAAAAGTAGCTATCGTGAGAGAAACTATTATGTCATTGTAGTTTTTAGAGGTGAAACTGGTGTCGACCCTTTAGAGGATTAATGTCTTCTTGAATACAATTAAAAAAGGTTTAGTTCAGATTTGAGGTTTTCCTTCACAGCACAGAGTTCAGGTCACATCTCTAGGGGGACGTCCGGGGAACCACGGGTCCATCTGTGCAGCAAGTGTATTTGTGGATCACAGCGTGGTCGCTGCGGTCTGACAAAAGCAGTGACGAGCTGTAGGGGAGGGGGGTGAGGGTTGGTTGGGGGGGTTTGATCCTCAATGAATGGCAGGTACTTTACTTCCCGTCCTGCCAGCAGAACGTCTCCATCAGGGTTAAAACTGAAGGAGGACACATAGAGACCTCAAACATCTGCTGTCGTCTGCAGGAAACACCAAATATCAGACTGTCAGAAAGCTTCAAATTAAAAGCACTGATACCAATCAATAGTTAGGATTGTAGGGTTTGGTAATCAAAGAAATGAAGTACTTTGGATTCAGAGCTGAAATTAAGTTGATTAGTTGATTATAGAGCTGCAGCGATCAGTCAGTCGATTCACTGCCAACTATTAAATTAATCACAAACTATTTTGATAATCGATTATTTTTTTTGATAAAGAAAAACACTAACATTATCTGGTTCCAGCATCTGAAATGTGAATATTTTCAGATTTCTTTAATTTTCTCTGTCAGTAAACTAAATATCTTTGTGTTGGTGACTGTTGGTGAGGATAAAATGAGAGATTCGAGTCGTCATTTTTCACCAAATTCATTCATAGTAAAAATTAATTAGTTTCAGATTTAGTTGATGTTGCTAAACTAGAGCTTTAAAAATGAAGTGTCTACTTGTGACCCCTTAATCTCAGCTCTAATGTCAATCAATCAGACAACAACAAAAAACAAAAAAAGAAGAAATAAATAATGACTCAATAAAAACAGGAACTGAGGAAATGCTATCATACATCAGAGGTATGATAGAAATGTTAAAAAATTAAGAATACGCAAATAAAATAAAAGCTAAAATATTTAATACATGATAAATGTATAAGAAATTAAATGTGAGGTGGGGTATTGAAAAGAAAACACAGATAATAATGACTCAATGTGAACATGTGATCAGTTCAACCAAGGATTTTAGAGGTTTGAAGAGGTGGAAGTGTTCAGCATTACACAGTTAAGTACAGAAAATAAGCAAAAAGAAAGATGAAAGAGTGCATGACGGGTTCCTGCTGATGAGAAATGTGTGTGTGACTGAGTGGTAATGACTCAATCTGGCACAAAGGAGGAGGAAGAAGAAGAAGAAGGAGGAAGAGGAGGAGGAGGAGGAGGAACAGTTGTTTCCTTGATTCTGTTGATTTAATTACCAACATTTAACACAACCGACACGTCACATTAATGCCCGCGGTGCTCTGTCAAAGGTTTCCAGTGTTAACCAGATTAAATTCAACCAAACTGAATTAAAAAGCAGATGGTCAGTCACGCCCCCGAGCCCCCTCCCTCCCTCCCTCCCTCCTCTTCCACAGAGCGACCCCCCCCCCCCCCCTCCCCTCCCCTAACCAAACTACTATCACCTCTGCTCAGTCACAGCATGGAGGGCTTTATCAGCTTTTCTTTTTCCTGGTGGTCTCACTCAAAAAAGCATTTATATATTCTGCATTTTTTTTAAAGATAGAAAGAAGAAAGAAGACTAAGTACAAGCAAGACCATCAAAATAAGATATTTGATCTTATAAACTGTCATAAATACAAAACAAATAACATTAATAATGAGCTTTAGACGTGTTTTAAGATATACTTTTAAACTTTGGACACACACAGGCTAGCTGTTTCCACCTGTTTCCAGTCTTTATGCTAAGCTTATATCTTGAATAAATTAATGAAGTGAAAAACATCCCTCAGATACTTGATGTTATAAACTGTTATATAAACTTCCACTAAATCCATAAAATGTCGTTAATGAGCTTTAAAGGTGTTTTTAGATATAGTTTTAAACTTTGGATAAAGCTGTTTCCACCTGTTTCCAGTCGTAATGCTAAGCTAAGCTAAGTTCTACCTCTGTACTTAATGCACAGACCAGGCGGAGAGCTC
The DNA here is from genome assembly GCF_027409825.1 of Scomber japonicus. NCBI lineage: Eukaryota > Metazoa > Chordata > Actinopteri > Scombriformes > Scombridae > Scomber > Scomber japonicus. Next base: position 37,727,997 of record NC_070578.1, read on the forward strand.
CGATCCTCTGAAATGAGGCCAACGCGGAAGTAACATAGAACTGCATTCTATCAAAAGGCCACCAGGGGGCGACCGTCTCTATACAAGTCAATGGAGAATTCACCAACTTCTCACTTGATTTCTAACCTCAGTAAATGTTTTCAAAATGTGTTTATGGTCTCAATCGCTAGTTTAAAGCCTTCTTCAATGCAGTATGATGTTCATTTGTCAAATTTTAGGCCTCCCTGATTTTATATTTGACGATAAAGCAGGGTATGCATTAGGGCGTGGTAGGCGCTGGAATATTTTCTGTAGTATTTTTGTGCTCATACTGATCGATCAGCTTCTTGACTTCAGATCGCAACTAACAATTAGTTTCATTATCAGTTAATCTGCCAATTCTTGTATTGATTTATCATTTTATTCTGTGGTCTATAAAGTGTCAGATATTTAAACTTCCTCTTCACTCAAAAATGAGACTTGGTTATTGTTACTTCACTTTGTTGTTCGAGCGTCTCTGTGCTCACTGATAATCTAGTTTGGAGCCAGTCGTGGTCCTGTTAAGTTTATACAAGTGTGTTTAGAAACTTGGAGCCTGAAAATGGACTTCACAGTGAAGGAGGAGACATCTGGCGTCCAGAACTTAAATATAATAATAATAATATTCATGAATTATGGATTTTTCAATAAGGGAGACAGAGATGTTAGTTTAAGTGTCTCTAACTTGTTTCTTTAATGGGGGAAAAGCTGATTATTTGTCTATATCTAGTGGTACATGAAACTTTCCATACATGATTCTGATCTTTAAGAGGTTTATGACAGAGGAGAATCTGTGTTAACCCTTAAAGAAGCAACATAAACCAGGAGATACACACTCACCCGTTAGGAGCATGATTGAAGGTTTTAAAGTTGGTTCTCAGTAGCTTTTGATTGGTTAGGTGGGACATTGTGTGCAAACATTTTGGTCTTAAGAACATACAGTAGCATTGAGCATCAATATTTTGGGCATAGGCAGAGTCGGGTGCACCTTTGACCAGATGTTGTCAGTCAATAGCTTGAAGTGGTCAAGGTGGTTGCTCAACTCTGTGTCTTGTCCTTTTTTGAATGTGGTAGTATTGAAGCTTGTGGTAGGTCTACACTTTGATAGAAATGATAAAATCAATTTAAAAACTAGTATGTGTGATATTAATGAACAGAGGAAACAAGAATACATCACTTTTCTTCATCAAATAAAACATTTTTATGCCTTTTTATTAGGGCAACTTATCCTGGAAGATACATCACATGAAATCCAAAATATCCAAAATAAGGGTTTAAGCATTAATGGCTTTGTTTCAAATTGGAGAGCGAAAAAAGACAGAAACAACAAATATTAAGTGAGTACACAAGCAATAAAAACAATAGTCATAAATAATAAGGATAAAGAGAAAGGGGTAGGACTCTATAATTAGACACTGTTATTCTTGTTTTGTTCGTTTTCTTTATCGTTTTTTTATTCTCATTCAAACAGAGTGTGCTAACTTTTACTGCACTCCAACTAAATGCTTTAGTAGTTCAGTAACTGTGGTAAAAAAGAAGTAGTGCAGCTTTAACATAGTGGATAAAATAACGAGGACAGGTGGTGATAATTACTGAGCCCTGCTGTTGGTTGATGATCATTAATGGTTAAACAATAAAAGAATAAAATGGCTTTTGCACAATATGGTACCTTTTTAATAAGCAAAGACTTCTTGAACCATATTTAGTGTCTTACATTCGTTCATCCTTTTCAGCTTCTACAACTAAATAAAAACTAAAACTACTTACAAGCTGAACAACTAATGAAAATTTGAAAACTATAATTGAAATAAATGAATAAAAAGATAAAGTACTTTTACTGAACTCCAACCAAATGCTTCAGTACTTCAGTAACTGTGGTAAAAAAGAAGTAGTGCAGCTGTAACACGGTGGCTAAAATAACGAGAACATGTGGCACCAAACCACACACACACACACACACACACACACACACACACACACTCTGAGCACGTGCGAGCCAATAATTCAAACCAGCGTCTTTGAGTACGGGCCGCTAAGAGAAACCAGCCGACTGTATTTATTCCCACAAACGTGAACCAGATGCTCGTGACGTTTCTTTCACACACCGAGGCAATTACAAGTGAGAGGAATCTGCTCCCTGTGTGGTCCGAGGGTTACGTAATCAGCACCGTTCATATATCGGGAGAGGTAGCTTTTAGTCACGCTCGCTGTATCGGATTCATTTAATAAAACGGCCGTTAACACGAAGGAGAAGCATGAGAGCTCTCAGCCTCGCTCTCCGCCTCTGCATACGCCTCTCCAGGGCTGGTTTCGAAACGTAATTGGGCCTCCGGAGGATTTCGTGTCTACCTCAGCGCTCAACGTTTTTACTTTAATCTTTTAAGGTTTGGTTAGTCCTCCACCGGCTGACAGCTCAGCGCTCTGGAGCAGCACCGAGGGCTTGAAGTGTTGGGAAGCAGTTGGGAATAATTTTCTTTTTCATCGCACTTCTCAACAGGAGTGAAGCTGTTCTTTTAGCTTTTAAAGCAACTAGATGACAGCTTGTTGTTAGAAGTCAAACTAGAAAATATCAGACTGTCAGAATGCTTCAGATGGAAAATATTGATACCAGCCAATAGTTTGGATTGTAGCGTTGGTGGTTATTCGTTTCTTTAGTAAAGCTTTGTTGATGGATTGATTGATTGATTGTAGAGCTGCAAGGATTAGTCAATTGATTAGTTAGAAAATACTAAAATTATCTGGATTTAGGGCTGAAATTGCTGGATAGTTCATTGTTGAGCTGCAAGGATTAGTCAGTTTTCTTAAATAAAAAGAATACTAAAATGATCTGGTTCCAGCATCTCAAATGTGAGTATTTTCAGATATTTTTGAGATCGTCATTTATCGACTTTTTGCAGACCAAACGAAGATCAAGAAAATGATAATCATCTCTCAAGTGGTACCAAGTGGGCTGAAAGTGTTGGAAGCAACTGGGAATAATGCTCTTTTCATCACACTTTCATCAGCTTCCATTCCTTTTTATCCCTGAAATCAGATAACTGCTTGTAGATTGAAACCAAACTATAAAGTATCACACTATCAGAAATAGAGCTGGGTATCATTTAAAAGTTATGATACTAGTACCATGATCCATGAAGTAGCTTTAAAGTGATACTGATACCAGTTCAATACTTCATTCGATACCCATCAAAAATCATTAAATTGTATAAAATGCCACCACTCCTTCAACATCTAAATGATTAGATATTTACACAAATGCATTTTGAAAATCTTCTAATTATTTATATTTATTAATGTGTTGATTGGCTTGTGAGCAAGTCCATACGAATAGTCATATTTTCTAACTCTGGGTGCAAAAAGGATCAATTGCAGGTATCGATTGACGGGAGACGTTTCGATTCTACTTACTATCAATTTGGTTTGGTTGATACCTATAAAAGGTATTGAGCACCATCACCTAGCCCTAGTCAGAAAGCTTGAACACAGCTATAAACACTGTGATACTGGCACTGGACAGTTGTTTTAGCCTGTCTATGTATGCTGTATCTGTCCCCATTAAATAAACTATAATAATGCTGACTTTAGCATTTAGCTCAAAGCATCACTTTGCCTAAGAAACTCTCATAGACATGCTAGTGTAGCTGTTACTCTAGACTTGTTCTTGTTTGTGGATCAGTTGTAGATCAGTTTACTCAAAAACTGTGAGCTTAAAGTCTGTGTAAAGTAAGAATAAATATGTGTTCTGAGTTTGACATAATACAGAAAAGTGTGTTGTTAACCACCCTGCCAAATTTGAATGAGTAAAAAAATCAAATCGCCAAATATTTGAAATGAAGCTTCAAAGTTGTGTAAAAATCAGCCTCTTTCTCTGCTTCCAAACGCTGAAGCCCCGCCCCCTACCAAGTGTCACCTGTCAATCAAAGTCACCATCAGTTGTAGATCAGTTTACTCAAAATGTTCCTGAAAATTAGTAAAAACTGTGAGCTTAAAGTTTGTGTAAAGTAAGAATAAATATGTGTTCTGAGTTTGACATACCACCAGGGCTTGAAATTAACTTTTTGATCTACTAGCCAAGTGGCTAGTAGATCAAAAAAGTTACTAGCCAACCAGATTTTTTACTAGCCAAAACCAAAACGTTGCTTTACTATTGTATTTGTATTTCATAGGGGTGTGACGATACACTCAGCTCACGAGACGAGGCACGATATTGGGTTCACGAGATCAAGACGAGACTTTAACTATATTTTTAAGAAAACTTCGATGAGGAAATAAATGACTGTTCTTTTATTTGAAATTCACAAAATGGAATTGAAATGTTTTAACTAATCATCTTATAATGAATCACTTCAGTTCTACTTTCTAAATATATAATTATCCTATGCAGCATGCAGCATGTAAAAGGTTTCCCCATATAGATATTTTATATATTGATAATTTTGATATTAATGGAAATAACAACCATAAATACAAAAGTTAGATACAATCACAAATACTAAAAAGTAAATTATAAAGAGTAGAAACAATTCTAATATATAAATATAAATTAAATAAAGAATCTAATTCTCACAAATTATAACATAAAATAAAATAAATAAAACAACACAGAAATAAAAGTAAATTGCTCAAATCCTGTATCACATAAATATACAAATAGAACAAAATATAAATTGTGTTATAATTTGTTAGTGTGACTCATTTTAGTTTTGGCATCATTAGGCTTCCATAGCTGCGCTAGATTCCTCCGCTCATCCTACCTCAGGCTCTCAGTGTAGAGACCTGAGGTTAACCTGCTGCTGCTCCTCATCTCATCTCATACTTCTGACTGAGATCTTCTCAACAGGTAGAAACTGTAACAAGGTTAATGATCCACATGTGACTTTATAAAAACAACACATGACGTGCGAATGAGCGATAAAAAGCCGATCGTCTTTTTTTTTTTTTTTTGGTGCGCCCCTTAATTATAGCTTTGCGAGACAATATTCACTTCAACTACAAATATCGTCGCGTTTTCGTCTCGCGTGGGCCGTCTCGCGCGGCACGATATCTTGTCTCACCCCTACTATTCAGTCTTCTAGCCAAGTGGCGAGACAGCCAAAAATCTGTCTCGCCACTTGAGGAATTTGGGTCGCAAATGGCGAGTGGCGAGTGCTAATTTCGAGCCCTGCATACCACAGAAAAGTGTGTTGTTAACCACCCTGCCAAATTTCAATGATTAAAAAAATCGCCAAATATATGAAATTAGGCTTCAAAGTTGTGTAAAAATCAGCCTCTGAAGCCCCGCCCCCTACCAAGTGTCACCTGTCAATCAAAGTCACCACCTCTACCAGAAACATGGACGCTACGTCTGAGAGCTTTCTGCTGCTAACTCAGCTGCTAGCTCGCTAGCTCAGCAGCTAACTGGCTAACCGTAGACTGTAGTAGTAGTGTGTGCTGAATGTATTTCTACCTCTACAGCAGCAGGGGCGGGTTTATGCTAATCACTAAATCCTGAACACAGAAATGTTGAAACACAGTTTGTGAAGCCTAGCTCCACAATTCAAATCTAAATGGTTGAAATGCTTTTTACACCTTTTTTAGAAATACATTTATGACCTATTTAATGTGTTTAGAAGAAAATGTCTGAATTCACTTTACACGGTCTTTAATATTTAAAAAAAATCAGGATAAAGTTGTTTTCCTTTGAACTCGCAGTCATCAGTATGACTTTGAGTTTTACTCTGCATCTCAAACAGATGATTAAACACTTCAGAGATTAAAACAGTCATAGAGATCTCCTGAGAGGTTCAGCTGGTGCAGGATTAGTCATCAATTCACTGCATCTGCACACAAACGTGATTTTGTTTTTGTTTTTTATGTTTTTTTTCACGCTGAGGGAATCAGAGCGAGTAAGAAACGGGAGCAGAGCTTCATGCTGTGTGGGCAGAGCTCGAAGGTCCTACACATCCGTTAGTCATCAGCCTCCTGTTAGACAGTCCGGCTTCATCGACACAGCAGCAACCTGTAGCTGTACGCAGAGTAAACACTATATCCTGCTCAATCAAACTTTATTTATGAACCTTTTCATACAGGTTAATGTAGTTCAACGTGCCTCACAGTTTGATTGACAAGCTGATAATAAGACAGAACAAGTGTAGACTGAGGACAATATAAAGAAAAGGAATAAAAATGAAGAACAGTATGAGACCAATCCATGCAAGAGAAAATAAAAATGATTCAAATGTAATAAAAAAGATATAGGATTTATAATAAAAATCTGGAATAGAAAAATAAGAGAAAAGCTTATTAAAAGTTAGATAGGTAGAAACTAGGTTAAAAATAGATTAAAAAGACAAAATAAACATGAATTAAACTGATAAAAATATAGAATGATAGCAATAATAAAATGTCACTTTTTTTTGCTGACCTCCAATGATTTGACTACAGGTGTATTTGAGACACTATGACATCACTGTTGGGTGTAGTTACAGGTACAACAGAGTGATGCTGCTCCTATTTTTTTAAAATAAAATGTAATAATGGTGTGAATCTTCACTGTCATCACGATTCAATTCAATTACGATTCACCTGTTAATGATTCACCTGTTAACGATTCAATAATGATTCACCTGTTAACGATTCAATAAGGACTCACCTGTTAACGATTCACCTGTTAATGATTCACCTGTTAACGATTCAATAAGGACTCACCTGTTAATGATTCAATAAGGACTCACCTGTTAACGATTCACCTGTTAACGATTCAATAAGGATTCACCTGTTAACGATTCAATAAGGACTCACCTGTTAATGATTCAATAAGGACTCACCTGTTAACGATTCAATAAGGACTCACCTGTTAATGATTCAATAAGGACTCACCTGTTAACGATTCACCTGTTAACGATTCACCTGTTAATGATTCACCTGTTAACGATTCAATAAGGACTCACCTGTTAATGATTCAATAAGGACTCACCTGTTAATGATTCAATAAGGACTCACCTGTTAATGATTCAATAAGGACTCACCTGTTAATGATTCAATAAGGACTCACCTGTTAACGATTCACCTGTTAACGATTCACCTGTTAATGATTCACCTGTTAACGATTCAATAAGGACTCACCTGTTAATGATTCAATAAGGACTCACCTGTTAACGATTCAATAAGGACTCACCTGTTAATGATTCAATAAGGACTCACCTGTTAACGATTCACCTGTTAATGATTCACCTGTTAATGATTCACCTGTTAACGATTCAATAAGGACTCACCTGTTAACGATTCAATTCAATTCTACGGGGCATCTTAAAGCATCTCAACTTATCACATCCTCATATTTCTATATTACTGAATGGCTAATTTTTTCGTCAATTAATACCAGAAGTCAGATAAATATAAACTTGCTTTTTCACTACAAGATGAACTCTATCGTGTACATGCTCCTACTGTCTGTAGACTGTCTTTCTGTCAACATCACGATTATCAATGAACATTTAGAAAACTGATTCTTCACTTCTGTGATTTGATGTAGGGCAGGGGTGTTTTTGTTGAAGGGCCACATACAGCTAAATCTGATCTCAAGTGGGCCGGATCAATAAAAAGATGGAAGGGAAGAAGGAACCAAGGATGGAAAGAAGGGAAAAGTGATAGGAGGGAAGGAAGGAAGGAAGGAAGGAAGGAAAGAAAAGGGATTAGGAAGGAAGGGAAGAAAGGAAAAGAAGACAAGAAAGGAAGGAAGAAAAGGAAGAAAGGAAGGAAAAGAAGATGAAGGATAGGTGGAAGGAAGGAAGGACCAAGGGAAGGAAGGAAGGAAGGAAGGAAGGATAAGGGATTAGGAAGTTAGGAAGTAAGGAAAAAAGGAAAAGAAGATGAAGGAAAGATGGAAGGAAGGAAGGAAGGACAGAGGGAAGGAAACAAAGAAGGAAAGAAGACAAGAAAGGAAGGAAGGACGGAGGGAAGGAAACAAAGAAGGAAAGAAGTAAGAAAGGGAGGAAGGAAAGAAGGGCAGATGACAGGAGGGTGGGAAGGAAAAGAAGACAGGAAGGAAAGTGGGCCGGATTGGACGCCTTGGCGGGCCGGTTCTGGCCCACGGGCCGCATGTTTGACACCCCTGATCTAGGGAATCTATTGTTTTCAGCACCTCTAAACTTTAATGTTTGCCGACTATAGTTGTGAAACAGAAAAAATGTAGAGCAGTTGGGATTAATGGCCCTTAATCACATAAACATCAGCTCATCATCATCATCATCATCATCATCATCATCATCAGAGTCAAAGTCGGACACTGTGCAGGCTGAAGCTGCTCGTTGGGTCGTGTTCAAAAGCTGCTTGGCTGTTTTCACCCAGAACCCCGAGCTGAAAGCAAGCGTCCGGTCATCAGCTGGGATGGCTCACAGCGGACAGTCAGTCACTCTGAATAATCAACAAAAGCTTTGCTAAACACTGAAACGCAAACAAAGGAGCTCCTAAGTATACGTCAGTGAGGGATTAGCCGCTCCACTTTTTAATGTGGCTGCAGTATTGTGTGCATGACGGGAGCAGAATAATGCTGTTCTTACTCAGCTTTACCGCTTATCAAACGTTTGTTTTCTGCTTCTCTGCTCTGTCACGACTCTTTGTCTGTTTACTGCTTAAGTCTTGATGGTTTTTGACAAACAGCTGTGCGAAGTTATGAATCATGTGTGTAGAAAACAAAAGATATAAAACTATGAATCATGAACTGTGAATCATGTCGAACATTTCAGGGAGATGAATCACTCTCATTACTGAAGTGATTGTTCCTTTTTATGTTATGGCATTTCCCTCCTGATGTCCTGTAGGTACCACACATACTATACGACCGCAGCCACAGCATCCATCATCATCATTTTAGTGCTTTGCTTGTGCTGGTTGCCATGGTAACAGCTAGACGTCAGGTTAGACTACAAGGCCGAGGTCACAGTATATGACTTTAGAGATATGTCAACACGTCAGGGTCAAGCTGTTAAATGTGTTTAATGAGGCTGAACCTCCTCACAAAGGTGTCACATCTCTGGGTAGGTTATTATCAGACGTGAGATATATAAGAGGAATAAAATACACAGTTCAGTCTTTTATTCCCTGCAGATCCTTAAAAAATGTCTTCTAAATTTAGTTTTTGATATTTTAAGGTGTAAAAATGTCTTAAAAGGTCCTGAATTGTAGGAGTTGAGGTGTTAAATTTGATATGAGCGTAATTATATTTGTTCAGTTTATGTTTTTTATCATTAATTTATGATTTGATCTACACACCTCAAAAATTCAAAAGTTCAAGTTTATTTATCAATATCTATTATGTTTTGAAATTTATTTATTTGGATAAACCCCTTGAGATGCATCATCTCATTTTCAAGGGGGTCCAGACATATAACAGACATTGATTCAACATATAAGCATAGACTAGACAATACAAAAGACAACAAAAAAAAAATTTTAGGGCTGTCAAACGATTATTTTTTAATCGCGATTAATCACAGAATTTCCATAGTTAATCGCGATTAATGGCGTTTTGAATTGCATGTTTAAAATCCAGTTATTTTCCATTTGAAGGCAGTTTTAAACCCATAATGTAAAGCATTTCTTACCAGAGTGTCTTAACTGGGAATCAATCACGGCTCTGCTGCGACTCCCACACTCCAAAATGGTCCTTTGGTGGAGCTGAGGCTGGCTTGGCTGCACCTGGGTGTTTAGCGTGGAGGTGCTAACTCAAACTCCACGTACTCCGGTGGTAGTTAAACTCCGTTTGACACAGGTTGCATTTTACTTTTGACTTGTCAACTGAAGCGTCTGGAAGTGTTTTAAAGTTAAACAAGCCGTTCAAAAGTCCAGTAGCTCTCTTACTTTCCAACAGCGCGGTAGGTTTACTGCAGGAGGCCACTTCAAAGCATAGCGCTACAGCTAGAGGAGCCGTCTACGGGGGAGTAGAAGGGACAAAAAGGGACAACATTAAAATGCGATTTTAAAAAATGAACGCGTTATGGATTGCATTAATCTAATCGCGATTAACGTGTTAACGCTGACAGCCCTAAATATAAGTAAACTTATTTATAGGTTTAGTGACAAAAATGAGTTAAGATGTGATTTAGCTCCTCAGGCAGCAAGAAGTCAGCTGATGTAAAGTACAGCAGAGGTAATCTTGACCTTATGTGACTTCCTGAGGTACAATGAACATCTGAACCAGATTTAATAGCGGTCCAGTCTGAGCCAAAGTGGTGTTTGACTGACAGAAAGACTGACATTGCCTTTCTTAGAGTCCCGCGGCCAGCGAGGCTAAAACCAAACGGAGAAAGTGCTGCTTTAGCTGTCAGCTCCTGTGACTCAATAATCAGTCAAGATGAGAACCAGAAACCAAATATCACACGTCAGTCAGTGGAAAAGTGGTAATAATAGAGAAGAAGAAGAAAAAGGCTGAGAGTTACTTGTGTTTATTTATTTTGAGTAATGTTTCTTTTCTTTGTGTGTAAATCAGGGGTGTCAAACATGCGGCCCGGGGGCCAGGTTCGGCCCACCAAGGGGTGTGATCTGGCCCACTTGCCATCCTGTGTTCTTGTCCTTCCTTCCTACCTTCCTTTTTCCTTTCTTCGTTCCTTCGTTCCTTTCTTCCTTGTGTCCTTCCTTACATCTGTCCTTTCTCCCTTTCTTCCTTCTGTTCTTCCTTCCTCCCTTCCTTCCTTCCTTCCTTCCTCCCGCTCTTCTGTCTGTCCTTCCTTCTTTCCTTCCTTCCGTCTGTCTGTCCGTCCTTCACTGTCGGTCTTTCCTACCTTTCTTCCCTCCTTCCTTTTGCCTGTCATTCCTTCCTTCCCTTCTTCCTTCCTTCCTTCCTTCCTTCCTTCCTTCCTTCCTTCCTTCCCTCCATCTTTTTAATGGTCTGGCCCACATGAGACTGTATGTGGCCCTTGAATGAAAATGAGTTTGACCCCCCTGGTGTAAATGTATAGCAGCCGACATTACTCCTCTCTTTTTTTTCTCCTCCTCTCTTTTCTCCTCTCTCTACAGCTGATGTAAAGCAGCACGCAGTCAAAGGCTACAGACGTCTCTTTTCTCCACCTACGTTTGAACCCGGGAGCCATTAAACAGGTACAGATGGTATGATGCTTTCTGTTGCTCCTCTCATAATGTTTCTGTCTTTGTTCACTTCAGTTTTGTCATATTCACAACATTTCGGAGTGCTTTTACCTTCATGCAAGAGCTCGTACTTATAGCATCTGTCTGGAAGTCTGAAAAACTTTGGAGGGGATCTAATGGTGCTTTTTACATTATAGAGTTCTAGCTCGACTCAGCTCGCCTCGACTCGGTTTTTTTTTTGCGTTTCCACTAGGGATAGTACCTGCAACCCGGCATTTTTAACCCTCCTGTTGTCCTCAGGTCAAGGAAGGAAGGAAAGAAGGAAGGAAGGAAGGAAGGACGGACGGACAGGAGGAAGGAAGGAAGGAGGGAGGGAGGAAAAGAGGAAGGGAGGGAGGAAAGAAGGAAGGAAGGACTGAGGAAGGAAGGAAGGAAGGAAGGAAGGAGGAAAAGAGGAAGGAAGGAAAGGAGTAAGGAGGGAAGAAAAGAGGAAGCGAGGGAGGAAGGAAGGACAGGAGGAAGGAAGGATGGAATTCGAGGAGGAAAGAAGGAAAGAAGTATGGAAGGAGGAGGGAGCAAAGAAAGAGGGAAGGAGGGAAAGAATGAAGGAAAAATTAAACAACAACAGCCTAACAGCCATACAGCTCAGTTTTCTTGCTTTGTGTGTGACAGAAAGCCTCCATGTCCTCCATTGTTTATGTGTTTGTGTCGCGTATAAAACAAAGTCATGGCAGTTTAACGCAGTGTTGCTATGACGACCCTGCCCACGTTGAGGAGGAACTATCGTAATGGAAAATGTCGTTCCTGGAACCAAACCAAGTCGAGCCGATCCAAGCCGAGTTGTGCTAGAACTGTATAATGGAAAAGTGCCATAAGTGATATTTGGTGGACAGTAAGCTCTAAAGAACAGCACCACGATGTAGCTCAGGGTTAGGGATGAGAATTAATACGATTTTATTAATACCAATGACATTATCAATTGTGCGTATCAATTCCTGATCAGTTCTTTGTGTGGACAGAAGTCGGCATATGCAGATTTTCAGCAGTTGTATTATCTCAACTGTTTATTAATGACCTTACATGCTGATTAACATCTGAAACATCGCTGGTAGGTAAGATAAATGATCCTCACCCAAAAGTTGACTGCATTAATTAGATTGAAAGCATTAGCGTGTCACACTGTGGACAGACTGGAGGCTGCACTGTCCTCACAGATGAGCTCTGGCTTTTCCATCAGGGCATTGATAGGAGGGATCAATAAGCTCGGGGGCATATATGATTCCAATCGATCAGACAATTTGGAAACGGTTCTTGACTGGAACCGGTTATCGATTCTCATCCCTACTCAGGGGCGCTCAGACTTTTTTGGCTTGAGAGATACTTTTGATTTTTGACCAGCTATAAATGATTTACCTAAATAACCCTCCTGTTGTCCTTGAGTCAAGGAAGGAAGGGAGGGAGGAAGAAGGAAGGAAGGAAAGGAGGGAGGGAGGAAAGAAGGAAGGAAAGGAATGAGGGAGGAGGGAGGAAGGAGGGAAGGAAGAAGGAAGGAAAAGAGAGAGGGAGGGTAGGTGGAAAGAAGGAGGGAGGGAGGAAAGAAAGAGAGAAGGAGGGAGGAACGAAAGAGAGAAGTAGGTAAGGAAGGAAAGGAGGGAGGAAAGAAAGAGAGAAGGAAGTAAGTAAGGAAAGGAGGAAAGAAGGAACAGTGGAACAGGGTCAATTTGAACCGGGAGGACGACACAAAGGTTAAGAACCACGCTTCTTACTGATGTCCACAATCACTTTTATTCCTCTTTAGTTATGGAACACCGTGAAAACTAGAAACAAACTAAAGCATTTCAGCAATCACGTACATCAATCCATTTCCCAACAAAATTAACTAAAATAATGATTCTACTGTGTGCGCCTTGTAAACCGGCAGTAGATAAGTTTCACAAAAATCCACCGCACCATCATCCTCTCTCACCTCTCTCTCTAACTGTAATTCCCGCTCACAACATCCAGCACATATAACCCAGACAGGAAGTGGTTGCTCACAAAACATTCCCTACAAAAAAAAAGGTTTGGTAGAAAACCATGACCATAAAGTATACCTGTAAGCATATATATATATATATATATATATATATATATATATATACACACACACATAAAATAATTTTAAAAAGGAATCGGATATCAACATATAAATTACACACTGACTTCCTGTGTTGTCATGGCAACCCATTGAATAGTATTATGAGCGTCACCTACACTGCCAGTTACGTATGAAATAAATGATATAGAGAGCACCTTGGTGGCTTGAGCCCTGGTTCGATTACGCCTTGGGACCAAATACAAATTCTGGGTTCTTCACACAGTAGAATAAAAGTTGTGCTTAGTTAGCAGAGCAGAATCATAAATTAGTCATAGAGCAGTCTCTTAAAGTTGTTTTTCATTACTTTCTCAGGCAAAAAATAGTTTCTCCCTTCACTCCCCTTTGCTCAGTAGACTGTTTATGTTCAATTTACTTGTTTTTCATTGTGAGTTTGACAGACTGGGTTAGGGTTAGGTCGAGTGTTAGCTGCCATAACAAGCAGGAATGACAACTTAATTTTACAAGCACATGCATTTAAGGGTTTTTTTTGTTTGTTTGACCTCAGTATTGCCACACTTCACATTAGCAGCTAAGAGGCTATTCATGTCACATTGGCTAAGTGAGTAGTGTCCTCCATTCCTCACTGTGCTCGTCCTGAGTGGAGACTGCAGAAGAGTTAAAGGTAAATAACTCTGTCCCCAAACATACTATAGGGCCCTATGATTTCCACGATTCCGGAATTGGCCGCGATTCCGGAATCGTGGCCAATTCCGGAATTCATCGTGGCCAATCGTGGCCAATTCCGGAATCCCGGAGTCCCCAAACATAATGGCAGTCTGGGTTTTTACTGAAGTCTACAATCCCACCTTTATATTATTATACTATCATATTATCATTATATCAGTGGTATAAAATGATCTTCAAATGATAATAATATCGTTTATCCCGATTATTTCTGAGACAATATTTCGTCCTATAAAAGTAGTTATGGTGAGAGATCTTATAAGGATCTGTGATATCTGAGAAAGCTCTCCAGTGCGTTCAAATTGTCCTGTTTGGCCATCGTTCTCCTTTCTCTCATCACCTCCACCAGGTCGAGTCCCAACACAGTAACAAATGCTGCTCAAACAGGAGGAATCAGTGCATATGTTAGAGACTATTATCAGCTGCAGATTAATCAACATTTGGTGCTCTAGTGAGTATTTCTGACAGCAGGACGGTGTGTGTGTGTGTGTGTGTGTGTGTGTGTGCGTGTGTGTGTGTCAGCCAGTGCAGCGGTGTGGCTCATTGATGTATTTTTAAATTGTGTTTATACATAAATGGAGCTAATTATATCAGGCTTTTTTAGACACACACACACACACAATACTTGCTGACAATAAGAAAAATATCACCAGAGTTACTCTTTAATATTTTTAGATTTTCTCCCATAAAACACTGCTGTCATCGCTATAATTGTCTCTCAGTGTGTATTTAGATGCAGGTCTAGTTTAATTTAGTTTACTGGGATCCCCGTTATAGTCCACACAGATCCTAATAAACAACAATATACACACAGACTGGTACAAGAGAAATACACGATGAGGTTAGCAAGGAAGGAAAAACAGAAGGAAGGAAGGACAGATGAAAGAAAGGAAGGAAGAAAGGAAAAAGGAAGGTAGGAAGGACAGATGTAAGGAAGAAAGGAAAAAAGGAAGGTAGGAAGGACAGATGGAAGGAAGGAAGGAAGAAAGGGAGGAAGGACAGATGGAATGAATGAAAAAAAGGATAAAAGGAAGGTAGGGACGAAGGACAGATGGAAGGAAGAAAGGACAGATGGAAGGAATGAAAAAAAGGATAAAAGGAAGGTAGGGAGGAAGGACAAATGGAAAGAAGGACACAAGGAAGAAAGGAAGGTAGGGAGGAAGGACAGATGGAAAGAATGAAAAAAAGGATAAAAAAGGAAGGTAGGGAGGAAGGACAGATGGAAGGAAGGACAGAAGGGAGGAAAGGAAGGAAAAGAACACAGAAAGGAAAGTGGGCCTGGAACACACCCCTCGGCGGGCCGGTTCTGGCCCACGGGCCGCATGTTTGACACCCCTGATCTATACTATATACACCAAGGGGAGGGAACAGCTGAGTGTGACTCTTTATGTTCTAGTAGTTCTTTAACTTTTCATGTCAGTGTTTCTGTGTTTCTTGCAGCACACACAGATAATGAGTGAGGTCTGGTTTCCATCATTAGACTGATGATCAAACAGAAGTCAAACTGCAGACTGTAATGAATGTAAATCCCACAAAACAAAAGGAAAGAGGGAAGAAAGGTAGGAAGGACAAACAGATGGCAGGAAGGACAGAAGGAAGAAACGGAGAAAGGAAGGAAGAAAGGGAGGAAGGACAGATGGAATGAATGGGAAAAAAAGGATAGATGGAAGGAAGGACAGAAGGAAGAAAGGAAGGTAGGGAGGAAGGACAGATGGAATTGGAATGAATGGAAAGAAAGGATAGATGGATGGAAGGAAGGACAGAAGGAAGAAAGGAAGGTAGGGAGGAAGGACAGATGGAATGAATGGGGAAAAAGGATAGATGGAAGGAAGGAAAAAAGGAAGATAGGAAGGACAGATGGAAGAAAGGAAAGAAGGAAGGTAGGAAGGACAGATGGAAGGAAGGTAGGGAGGAAGGACAGATGGAATGAATGGGAAAAAAGGATAGATGGAAGGAAGGACAGAAGGAAGAAACGGAGAAAGGAAGGAAGGAAAAAGGAAGATAGGAAGGACAGATGGAAGAAAGGAAAGAAGGAAGATAGGAAGGACAGATGGAAGAAAGGAAAGAAGGAAGGTAGGAAGGACAGATGGAAGGAAGGAAGGAAGAAAGGAAGGACAGATGGAATGAATTGGGAAAAAAAGGACAGATGGAAGGAAGGACAGAAGGAAGAAACGGAGAAAGGAAGGAAGGAAGGAAAAAGGAAGATAGGAAGGACAGATGGAAGAAAGGAAAGAAGGAAGGTAGGAAGGATAGATGGAAGAAAGGAAAGAAGGAAGGTAGGAAGGACAGAAGGAAGAAAGGAAAGAAGGAAGGTAGGAAGGACAGATGGAATGAATTGGGGAAAAAAGGACAGATGGAAGGAAGGACAGAAGGAAGAAATGGAGAAAGGAAGGAAGGAAGGAAAAAGGAAGATAGGAAGGACAGATGGAAGAAAGGAAAGAAGGAAGGTAGGAAGGATAGATGGAAGAAAGGAAAGAAGGAAGGAAGGAAGGACAGAAGGAAGAAAGGATAATGAGTGAGGTCTGGTTTCCATCATTAGACTGATGATCAAACAGAAGTCAAACTGCAGACTGTAATGAATGTAAATCCCCACAGAGATCAGACTGACTGAAAAGGCCTGATCAAATTAAGTCCAATTAAAGCTAACTTATTTACACTGTCAGATGTCTGTTTGATGTTTCGGGAGCTTCAATAGAAACACTTTCACATTTATCTGGATCTCCCAACAAGTGTTTATATTCATGCCGTCTTTATAAAGAGATGCCGTCGGTTAATTTATCTTCTCACTGTGTGTGTTAGTCACATGGCAACACGCACGATATCAAGTAAGCCAAATTAACTCCAACACGTCAGAGAGAGAGAGAGAGAGAGAGAGAGAGAGAGAGAGAGAGAGAGAGAGAGAGAGAGAGAGAGAGAGAGAGAGAGAGAGAGAGAGAGAGAGAGAGAGAGAGAGAGAGAGAGAGAGAGAGAGAGAGAGAGAGAGAGAGAGAGAGAGAGAGAGAGAGAGACAGAGAGAGAGAGAGAGAGAGAGAGAGAGATCCTCCTTTCTTCCTCCTTTCCTCCCTCCCTCCTTTCTCATTTCCTTTCCTCCCTCCTTCCTCCCTCCTTACTCCTTTCCTCCCTTCCTCTTTTCCTTCTCTCCTTTCCTCCCTCCTGGACCCCAGGAGGAGTAGCTGTTGCCTGGGTAACAGCTAATGGGGATCCAAATAAACTAAACTAAACTAAACTCCTTACTTGTTTCCTTCCCTCCTTCCTTCCTTCTCTCCTTTCCTTCCTTCCTGCCTTCCAGTAGCTGTTGCCTGGGTAACAGCTAATGGGGATCCAAATAAACTAAACTAAACTCCTTACTCGTTTCCTACCCTCCTTCCTTCCTTCTCTCCTTTCCTTCCTTCCTTCCTTCCAGTAGCTGTTGCCTGGGTAACAGCTAATGGGGATCCAAATAAACTAAACTAAACTCCTTACTCGTTTCCTACCCTCCTTCTCTCCTTTCCTTCCTGCCTTCCTTCCATCCTCCTTCTTTACTCCTTTCCCTCCATCCTTCCTCCCTCCCTCCTTACACCCTTCCTTCCTCCCTCCTTTCCTCCCTCCTTTCCTCCCTTCCTCTTTTCCTTCTCTCTTTTCCTTCCTTTCTTCCTTCCATCATCCTTCTTTACTCCTTTCCCTCCTTCCTATCTCCCTCCCTCCTTACTCCCTTGCGTCCTTCCTCCTTTCCTCCCTCCCAGGTTTCTCTCCCTCCCTCCTTCCTTCCTCCCTCCTTACTCCCTTCCTTACTTCCTCCTTTCCTCCCTCCCTCCTTACTCATTTCCTTCCCTCCTTCCTTCCTCCCTCCTTACTCCTTTCCCTCCCTCCTTACTCCCTTCCTTCCTTCCTCTTTTCCTTCTTGAGAAATTCTTGAGAGAAGAGGGGTGACAGCGTCTTTCTCTTCGCCGTCCTTCACGTCAACATTTATAACGGCTCCAGACTAACGGGATGGAAAGACACGACCAGCGGCACTGACTAAAACATGACATGTTTGCTGATACTGAGAGTAGTATTTTAGCTGTGTTAAATAATTCAATTCCCCCTGAATTTTAAACTCTATTTTAAGGATACAACTCGTCCCCCTGTGCATAGTCAGCACAAATCATGACATCACTTTCACCTTAGTTCAACTGAAAGAGGGGGGGGGGGAGAAAAAAATCACCCCACTTTGAGAAGAAAGTCGTTTTCAGAGCGCCACGAAACATGTGCGTGACTCGTGTCGTCCTCCCAGGTCAAATTGACCCCATCTCTTTCTTTCCTTCCTTCTTCCCTCTTTCTTTGCTCCCTCCTCCTTCCATCCTTGCTTCCTTCCCTCCTTACTCTTTTCCTTCCTCCCTCCCTGCTTACTCCTTTCCTTCCTTCCTTCCTTCCTTCCTTCCTTACTCTTTTCCTTCCTCCCTCCCTGCTTACTCCTTTCCTTCCTTCCTTCCTTCCTCCTTTCCTTCTTTCCTTCCTCCCTCCCTCCTTACTCCTTTCCTTTCCTTCCTTCCTTCCTTCCTTCCTTCCTTCCTCATTTCCTTCCTCCCTTCCTTCTCTCCTAAATTCCTTCCTCTTTTCATCCTTACTCCTTTCTTTCCTTCCTTCCTTCCTTCCTTCTCTCTTTACTTCCTTACTCTTTTCCTCCTTACTCCTTTCCTTCCCTCCTCCTATCCTTCCTTGACCTGAGGACAACAGTAGGGTTAAGTATACAGGCTTTTTATCACAAAAGGAGCCATCTTTTTATTTTAAACTCACTTTCACTTTTAGATAAATCCTGGATCTTCACCTCCTTGTGATATATGCGTATGAAAAGTAAAAAAGGTAGAAGCATAAGGCTCCGAGTGAAAATGACCTTAACCTTAGTGTCGTCCTCCCGGCTCAAATTGACCCCGTCTGTTTTGACTGTTCCTTCTTTCCTTCCTACCTTCCTTCCTTCTTTCTGTCTGTCTGTCCTCCCTCCCTCCTTCTCTCTTCCTTTCCTTCCTCTCTCTTTCCTCCCTTCCTTCTTTCCTTCCTCCATCCCCTTTTCTTCCTTCCTTCCTTCCTCCCTCCTTCTCTTTCTTTCCTCCCCCCGACCTTCCTCCTTTCCTTCTTTCCTCTGTCCTTCTTCCCTCCCTTCCTCCCTCTTTTCGTTCTTTCTCCCTTTCTCCCTCCCGCCCCCTTCCTTCTTTCCTCTGTCCTTCCTTGCTTTCTTCCTTCCTTCCTTCTTTCCTTTCCTCCTTTCCTTCCTCCCTCCTGTTCTTCTTTTTCTTCCTTCCTTCTTTCCTTCCTTCCTTTCTTCCTCCTCCCTTCCTTCCTTCCTTGACTCGAGGACAACAGGAGGGTTAATTTACCATCAAATAAATCTAATAATCAATACTTTACCTGTGAAGAGAGAACACAAACTGATACTGGACTGTTTAAACAAGACAGACAGCTCCTGGTGCTGAAATCACCTCACATTTAACTATAACAACATTTAATCTTAATTCAGACACTATTTGAAATCCACTGCATTATTTAACCAAAAGAGATTTACAGCTTAGAACTGCAAGGAAAGGCAAATTTGTTAGTGTAACACATTTCAACAACAAGGCGATTCAAAGTGCTTTATTACATAAAACATCAAATGCATCAAGACAGGATATAAAAGCAACACATATAGCAACACAATAAAAAAGGAGGAGAATAAAAAGTGCAGTGCAAGGTATTAACCCTAACATTGTGATTTAATAAAAAGCAGAAAAAACAGAAAAGTCTTCAGTCGTGATTTAGCAGCCTGGGATTGATCAAATATATATATATTCCCAACACCGACTGTTTAAAGTGGCTACCAGGGCAATAACTTATACATTACAGCTAATAATTAAGGGAAAAGTGACAGAAGTGACACTAAATTGGCCCAATCTAGTTCGAGTGTCTCACTGAAGTGGCCGATGATTCGACTAATTAAACCAAAACATGACTGGACCCTCGATGAGAGCTTCACTACTTCTTCACTTCTCCACCTCTTATACTTTCACATATCTTTGGCATTCAGAACAGGAAAGTCAGTCAGTATTTATTATGATCTCTGGAAGTCTGTAGAAAGTACACTCGAGACCCTTTGTGGACCTTTTATGAATTGTGGGTTTGGAGAACTCTTAGCACTCACGGACTTCCCGGGAACGTGCCGGCAGAGTCCATGAGTCTGGATATTTTTAATTCAGCCTGTGTGAGCAGGGAGGTTGTAAAGTGCAAGAAGTTTAAACAGGAAAAAAACTGAAGCAAACATGTCTGTGGTGAGAGCAGGCGGGGAGTTCTGGTCCTCTGAAATTGAGGCCAACACCGAAGTAACTTAGAGCTGCATTCTATCAAAAGGCCACCAGGGGGCGACCGTCTCTATACAAGTCAATGGAGAATTCACCAACTTCTCACTTGATTTCTAACCTCAGTAAACGTTTTCAAAATGTGTTTATGGTCTCAATCGCTAGTTTAAAGCCTTCTTCAATGCAGTATGATGTTCATTTGGGACATTTTGGCCTCCCTGATTTTATATTTGAGGATAAAGCAGAGTATGCATTAGGGTGTGGCTACGTCCTGATTGACAGGTTGATTGACCAATGTCCTCGAGATCCAGCCCTCGCAACCATAGCAACCTCCCCTGCTCCGCCCATGGCTCCGCCTCATGACCATTTTCCCTGGCATGCACCTGAAATTTCCAAGATGGCGCTGTCCAGATCCAAAACTATTGGCTTCCGAGCAGCAGTCCACAAACCAATGGGTGACGTCACAGGTGTTACGTCTATTTCTTCTATACAGTCTATGCATGAGAGGGGAAAGAGATAGAGTCAGCAAAAGGGCATGAGAGTTTAAATAAGCTGGAAACATATCCTCAGGTGTTACATTAACGATCCATCTGCTGATGAACAGGGTCATCACACCATATGGACACTCCGAAGAGGACGCCCCCATCTTCATATGTATTTATATATATTCCTCATCCACCTGCTTTTATTTGGTATGCATCTCAGGGCCTTTCCGAAATCAAAGTGTGTGAAAGAAGATAATTTGATGTCTCCCCTGACTGCTTCTATTTATGGTTATGAGGCATGGTGACAGTCCTCAAAGGGAAAAGCTGTCCATGTGACTGGTTTTCATAACAGGTAGCTTTGAGCAAGGATGGGGGAGAGAGACGGTGGATGGGGTAGAGAGGGTGTGGGGGGGGGGGGGGGGGGTAATAATTACCTCTTTGAAAACACTCCCCTGAGGCTGTGTTGTCCAAGATTTCTCTCCCATAATTCACCAGTCTTTGTCATTCAGTTTCTCCACACAAGATGAACGATAGAAGAAAAATGTTCATTGCATTTGCTAAAGTTACTTTTATAAGATCCAGGCTTAAAACTAAAGGAGACTATACTTTTACTGTTGTGTCTCCAACGCCCCTTCAGTATTAGATCAGCTGAGTCAGTACCTCATTTTAAAAAGCTTTTAAAGCAGGAGCACACCTGGCTCAATTCATTTAATCAGCTGAACTCACTCTTCAGTCAGCTGATTGGTGTGCATGTGTGCTCCTGCTTGGTTGGAATGAAAACCTGCAGCCACATGGCCCTTTGTGGAATGAGTTGAAAATGGCTGTTTTAAAGACACACCTGTACAGACTGGCATTTCTGTGATATCGTATCAGTGTTTTTTAATTGTTTAATGTGTTAATTTATATATTTGTTTTGTCTATTTAGGCCTGACTGTTGTTTTTTATTGTGTTTTTGTGTAATATATTCTGTAAATTGGTCTTAAATCATGTATATTGTATTACGTGAAGCACCTTGTAACCTCAATTTGGAAAACTGCTAAAGAAGTAAAGTTTATTATATTTGTAAATGCTGAAGCGCCTTTGTAGTCGAGTGGTTACAGCGCAATGCTAAAAGGAGTCAAGTCAGAAACTTTTTGTAGCTGACAGGTTATTAGTACCATTTGTTCAAGGTTTCTTTACAAGTACCCCAGGGTAGATTTGTTGTGCAGAGAGGAGATTCAGCTTTCCAGAGTTAAAAAGAAGACGTCATCGAGATACAGTTTCAAAACAAGTTTCATCATACTATCAAAAATAGTATCAGAGTATAAGAACTCCTAAGAAGGTCATGACAAAGTGCTTTTCCACACACTCACCCACTTACTCAAAAGCTCAAAGTGCTGTGCATGGGTGAAGTGCATCATCTTCTTGTGCTAGTTTTGTTTAGTAGTGCAGTGTTTCAGGCCCGGCAGTCCAGCAGGCCAACAAGTATCCATGCCAAATCTATTTTTTTTAATTCCAAAAATAATGCAAAAATATCCATCCATTCAGAAATCAATAGCGTTTGGGAGCCTCTGCACCAAAACATGAGTCCAGCTCTGTATCGTTGCCTGGGAAACTCTTGTTAAGGATGTTCCTCTTTAGGAATAGCACAGTCAAGTGTGTTGGAGTGAGAGAGTGAATAAGAGCAGAGCAGTACATTGTCAGTTTGGCAGTAGATGTACAGTACAGACTAGAGTGTGTCATTTAATAAATGCTGCAGCTTCTCAAGACTGTGGATGTTTTTTAAGAGCTGGATACCGGACCGAAAATTGGGCCCATTCAGTCCTATAAGAATTGCTTGGTTGTCACACCAAAAAAAGGCTCTAGCTTCTTGGTTTACTTCCACGTTATGTAGCCCACTGAATATGTGCAGTAGTGTTTCTCCCACTCGGCCCACAGACTTTACATTGTGATGACGTTACAAATTTTAAAAATTGCTTTTCTCAGCTCAAGGAAAGTTTTACAAATATAAAACCTCCATGTATCAAACATTCGTAATAGAAAGAGTCATAATTGAACTTGTCTGCAGTTCGAGTTGTCCTGTCAGCAGTTTAACAGACGTCTCTTTTACAGTGGTGGTCTATGGAGAAAATGCTTTTTGGGCAACAGGGGGATTTTTCTTTTTTTTATATAGCTGCGATAAGAGTGACCACTGGGAAAAATGGCGCCCCATCAGCCCAAATAATTCAGCTATGCTCAAGACCAAGAAAAGTTACATCTGTTGTTATTGCCAACTGCTGGAAAAGTGAAGGGGGTTACCTCCAAAGTTGGTGACAATGGGTTAGCCTAACCTGACAACGCTAAACAGAGAACGTCCACCAAGACACATTGTCAGTCGGTCACTCAAACCACTTGCAGATGTAGTCTTGGATGCATTTGACCACATATCTATGACTATTGTAGTGAAAAGGCTAATGCGTCTCTGACAAGGACATAACAGGAAAATCTTCAATGCAGTACGTGGTTGTTGTTCTGGTGACGGTGCACCAACACTAAATGACTTTGTCCTGTCAGCCTCAGCAGTTGGAATACACTGCACATGAATTTAAAGTTCTTGAAATGCTTTTGTTTTATTAGCTGGCCTGTGCGAAACAAATCTAGCGCTTGTCAGGCAACAGACTGATGTAATATCTGGATATTTGACCTTCTAGTGGAAGTGACATAGCTAGAGATTAAATCTGATTACAAGCGATTAGCTGACACCTTGGATTCGCAGGGGTGAACAGTGATGTGTCTCGGCTGTCCACTTGTGTTCAGATCACCGAAACACATTTTAATACCAGGCGGTGTATGACTGTCAGTCCACAGCCTGGTCTTTAATGATCATAGTCTCATAGATTGGAGAATGAGTCCTTTGCCTTGGATATTTTTAGCTTCAACAAATATTTGTCACACTTGGTGACAAACTCATCAATGACTGGACCTCTTAATGACTGGACCTTGTGGTGTAACAGACTCACAATCACTGAATCATCTGCAGATTTCAGTATGGTCCAGTACTCATGCTGACTTTGGCACATGTTTGTGTACAGAATATAAACTAGAGGTGGGAGTACACTTCCCTGAGGTGAACCACTAGAAGAACATAATGAATCTGATAAAATGTCGTTCACTTTCACCGTTTGTGTTCTGTGTGTCAAAAAAAAAATCCATTATCCAACCCACCAGATTGCGACTCAACTCAAAATGCTCTGTCAGCCCTCGTGGCTAAAATGTGTGGTTGGATAGTATTAAAGGCTGAAGAAAAATCAATAAATAGCAATCAAGCATTTGTTTTATTTCCCTCTAGCTGTTGAAACAAAAGGTTAAGTAGGTTGATCATAGCATCCTCAACTCTGTAGGCCCTATAGGAAAATTGCATAGGGTTGAGTGCTTGCTCGGTTTCCCTTGTAATCTCTTCACAAGCTTTTCAAAGGTTTTCATTACAAGAGAAGTGCCGGCGACCAGCCTGAAGTCATTAAAACGTTGAGGGCTGCTGCCTTTAGAACCATGCTATACGTTGTAGGTTCAGAGACATGTTGAATATATCGTAAAAGATAGAACTTAATGCACAAGACTTCAGTAATTTGCAGCTTATATTATTATAAGGATCAGGGCTGTTGTTTGTCTTTAGAGAAAGAAGGCTTTATTTCTGCATTAGGATGAAGTGCTGATTGTCTTTAAGTAGGGCTGGGCGATTATGGCAAAAATCAAAATCCGATTAATTGAACTTTTAACCTCGATTACGATTAATGAACGATTATCTCCACTTAATCTCTAAAGTCATCAATACTGTAGTTATGTTGGTTCTGTCAGACCAAACTCAAGTAAAGGTCCTCTCAGCTAGTCTGCTCTTTACTTCAGTTTTATATTTTATATTCGTCATGATTTCCACTCTCACTCCCATCTATTTGAGAAGTCCCTCCTTGACCGAAAGACAGGTTCCTCTTTAGTAGACCAGACTTCACCGCCTTATACATCAACGGTTTGTTATCGGAGTAAACCTTAATCTTTTTAAGTAGGAATAATAACATACGCATAAGAACAGATTACATAAATGAGTTTATCAAAGTCCTCACAAGAGTCTCCCATCTCTGAGTCAGTGCAGTCAAAGCAACGCTGAAGACAAGCAGATTTTAACCTCTGTGGTCTGGATTTCTTCTCTCTTTAGGACAGTTTAATGTGTGAGGAGAAGTAGTACAGAGTTGTGGTCTGCACAGCCTAAGGGAAGGGGGGGGGAGGTTGATTTATATGCTCCTTTAACTTTACCATAACAGAGAGCTAACGTCTTATTCTGCCTGGTTGGACAAGTTACTTATTGGTAGAAGTTTGTCAAAGACTTTTTTTTAGGGACACAAGATTAAAACTCTAAGTAAGAGGTTTGGTGCTTTGGGTGAAATGGACTGTAGTTCTGCATTACATCAAATATAGAGCTCACTGCACACACACTCACTCAAGATATACGACGCTGAAAACCCCCGCCACTAGCCACGGCATGAAAATAACAAACATGGTGTGACATTTTAAAGCTGCATTGTTTTATTTTTGGACAGTGACGAGGTGAACAAAACTGCCGCCACCAAATCCCTACCTCATAAAATTATTAGCAAACAATTGCCTGTTTTTAAATTGTGAAGACATAAAACTATCAGCATCTATTTTAAGTGGTGTTTTTGTCCAGCTGTTGAATTTAAGTCCAAAATTTCCCCTTTTTAGGCTCTGTTTTGGTCTCCACCATTTACATACAGTCAAGCCCGAAATTATTCATACCCCTGGCAAATTTTGACTTAAAGTTACTTTTATTCAACCAGCAAGTTGTTTTTTGACCGGAAGTGACACAGGCGTCTCCAAGAAGATAAAAAGACCATGTACAAAAGGCATCATTGTGGTAAAAAAAATATTTCAATCAGCTTTTATTTACATTTGAACAAAAAGTGGCATGTCCAAAAGGGGTATGAATAATTTCGGGCTTGACTGTATGTATGTGTTATTTTTTTAGTTTTCTTCATAGGTTGCCACTCTATCAGCAGACAACAAAGTAGTTCATTTCCGAAGCGATTTGTCTCCATTAATTCTGTCTTCAAAAGTTTTAAATAAATACAATAAATACAAAAAACAGAAGATGTACTTCCGCAGACCTGCTAATAGCTTCAGGGTTATCCCAGATTTTAATTTGTGGTTTTAAATTGAGTTTTTACAACTTCAAGCAGGACAGATACATACAATAAATTATCTATTGTCATCCTCTGAGGTAAAAACAGAATCTAAAAAACCACAAAATCATATCTGGCTGATTAAACATGTAAATTACTCTTAACATGCTGCTGAAAACTGTCCAGTAACTTCAGTATATTGGAAATATACAAAGAGAGATTAATAATAATTCTATTTAATGGTCCAATAAACTTCTCTAGAGTTTCAGTTCACATGATGAGTAGAAAATAATCTAGTGAACTATCCCTTTTAAATATCTACATAAGGTCATTAATTTTGCTGACGCCAAAAAAAATTGCTTCCACAGTGACACTCTTTACATACGCCACCTTTATTAGCATCTATAATACACCGTGTCGAGGAATGCAAAGTCAGCACATTGCAGCAGTGAAACAAGATCCCAGTGTGAATCTCTAGTCTTCCCACAACCAGGCTGTTTGTGTGTGTGTGTGTGTGTGTGTGTGTGTAACTGTTTCTGCAGCGATTACCCACCTGTGACAGGACGCTCCACTTCAATAAATCACTGTGTCGAGAGACGCTGGAAGGAAGTGCAGCGTAAACAGAAGTGTTTTCCCCCTCAGTGCAGGAAAACTAGTCTACCTGATTGCCTTCATCCATCAGAACAGAACTATGCAGCAGCAATGAGCAGGGAGAGGAAAGCCCCAAGGATTTAATCTTTCTAACCTGCGTACATCAGTAACCAGACAGTAAACATTTAGGAGATTGGTATTGATATTGGTAAATCTCAAAAGCATCATGTGGGTTGGTTGTTGTTGGTGTGTGTGTGTGGCTCTGATATTCTGAATACAGCCATAAGTCAGGTTTATCCAAGTATTTCTCACCATGGACAAAATACATGGTTTGAAAAGAAGCCAATGCGGAAGTAACTTAGAGCTGCATTCTATCAAAAGGCCACCAGGGGGCGACCGTCTCTATACAAGTCAATGGAGAATTCACCAACTTCTCACTTGATTTCTAACCTCAGTAAACGTTTTCAAAATGTGTTTATGGTCTCAATCGCTAGTTTAAAGCCTTCTTCAATGCAGTATGATGTTCATTTGGGACATTTTGGCCTCCCTGATTTTATATGTGACGATAAAGCAGGGTATGCATTAGGGCGTGGCTACGTCCTGATTGACAGGTTGATTGACCAATGTCCTCGAGATCCAGCCCTCGTAACCATAGCAACCTCCCCGCTCCGCCCATGACCCCGCCTCATGCCCATATAAGTAGAATCCGTGTTCTTTTTTTCCCAGCATGCACCTGAAATTTTCAAGATGGCGCTGCCTAGATTCGATACTATTGGCTTCCGAGCAGCAGTCCACAAACCAATGGGTGACATCAGGGATGTTACGTCCATTTCTTTTATACAGTCTATGGAAGGACCCGCTCCCTATGAAGAAATAAAGGGCTCGTTCTTAGGTAACAAAAACACAAAGATTTTTATTTTCAGATGACTGTACATGAATTAAAACATACTGATGCATGTTATATTCCATTTCTGCCAAGCCCGTCCTGCTAGATGCCACTAAAGTCCACACGCTGCACATTTAATTATCCTAATGCACCAAATATGGATTAATCTGCAGCTGAGAATAGCCCCCTAACAAATGCACTTATTTACACCTGTTTGAGTAACATTTACTAAAAACTACACTGGTGGCTGTTTAACTGACCCTTTAAACAAATAAACTGTATACACAAGCAGGTTTTAAAGATTTACACCTTAGGTAATGCAATAAAAAAATGGGTTGAACTCCTTCCGAAACACTCAGCGAACACTTAATGTAAAACAGACTGATGGATTGTGGGAATCGATACTAGAGCCCGACCGAAGCCACTACTACGGAGTTTAGAGTGCAAAAATGCATCTATAACCAATATGTTGGCCAATATAGTGAATTAAAAAAAACTGGAATGGAAATAGACCTTTTCTGTGTGGATTGGGAGGTAGGGAGGGTGGGAGGAAAGAAGGAAGGGATGAAGGTAGGAAAGAAGGACAGAGGAAGGACAGAGGAAAGAAAGAGAGGAGGGAGGGAGGGAGGGAGGAAAGAAGGATGGGATGAAGGTAGGAAAGAAGGACAGAGGAAAGAAATAGAGGAGAGACTGAGGAAGGAAGGAAAGGAGGGAGGGAGGAAGGAAGAAGAAAGGAGGGAGGGAGGGAGGGAGGAAAGAAGGAAGGAAAGACAGAGGAAAGAAGGAAGGGATGAAGGTAGGAAAGAAGGACAGAGGAAAGAAAGAGAGGAGAGACTGAGGAAGGGAGGGGGGAGGGAGGGAGGAAAGAAGGACAGAGGAAAGAAATAGAGGAGAGACTGAGGAAGGAAGGAAAGTAGGGAGGGAGGAAGGAAGGAGGGAGGGAGGAAAGAAGGAAGGAAGGACAGAGGAAAGAAGGATAGAGAAAAGAAATAGAGGAGAGACAGGAAGGAAGGAAAGGTGGGAGGGAGAACGGAAGAAGGAAGGAAAGGTGGGAGGGAGGAAGGAAGAAGGAAGGAAGGAGGGAGGGAGGAAAAAAGGAAGGAAGGAGGGAGGAAAGAAGGAGGGGAGGAAGGTAGGAAAGAAGGACAGAGGAAAGAAATAGAGGAGAGACTGAGGAAGGAGGGAAGGAAGGAAAGAAGGAGGGAAGAAAGGGGGGTGGAGGAAGTACAGACTAAAGGAAGGAAGGAAGGACGGGAGGAAAGAAGACAGGGTCAATTTGACCCGGGAGGACGACACGAGGGTTAAACAAGTATATTTAACATTATACAGTGTTAAGCAAGTCTAGAAATGAACACTGAGAAAATAAAAAAATAAACAAAATAAAAATAAAAACTTCAAACAGAAAAAATGTCACTTTTATCAGTATTATTTTATTATATAAATTATATTTTATTTATTTTATATATAAAATGTTAGTTGTGACAAACAGTAACTTGTGGTTCGCTGCTGCCAAGTGAAGAGATGAAGAGCAGCAGCAGTGTTACAACATGTTCTGCTGCTTTATCGGCAGACCAGTAAAATAGGTCGAGCTCTAATCGATACCTTTAAGTTATTGTGTTTGACGGCAGCCGAGCTCCACAAACTGAGAAAACATCAGTACATGGACACACACACGCACACACACACACACACACACACACACACACACACACACACACACACACACACACACACACCAGGTGCTAATACAGACACACGCTAACTGCACTATCACGCTGTCCCAGTATGAGCTGATCAAACAACAGCACCTGAACTATGTCCACTAGTATGTAGCTCCACAGGAAGCCGGCACAGCGGAGAATCAGGCTGCAGCATGATTGAATTCAAGCAGAGCGATTCTCCATGACCACTGAGAGCAGAGAGGGAATGTTTTGTGTCCATTCTCTGTCTGGCTGCGTGAAATTACCCAGCTGCCCCCAGACCTATTTTGAAAGGAGTCACAGCTGCTACGTAAATGGGACGAGAGCACCACTCTGTGTTCCCGTGTGTGTGTGTGTGTGGTACGCACTCGAAACATAAGATACAGGAGGATGAGGTCGTGCATTTTTATATCACAAAAGTACCTTTTTCACTAATGTACCATAACAGGCCAGATGCTTAGCTTTGGCTCCACCATTAAAGCAGCTCTGCAGAACTTTTATATATAAATGAAGATCGAGCCTTTCTCAAATAAGTTCACACAACGCTGATTAAACCTTTCACAGTATATCACAGTTCTGGTGTTTTTTGGCGGCCGGAGGAGCGTGACGTTTCATTTCTATCATTCTGTGTGCTGCAGTAATAAACCAACCATGTGTAGCAACAAACACTGTTGACATATCTGATAGGTTATGTTCTCTGAAGTGAAATAAACTAAACTGGGAAAGGCTTTTCCAGCTATTACGGTAAAGTAGAGCGGCCCTCAGAAACTCAAAGACCAATGAGCATAGTCAATCTACTCACAGCGCATTCAGACATGAGAGACTCGACTGTCGGTGAGATAAACACGGAGAAAAGAGTTTATGTGTTGACATGTTTTGTTATAAAGTTATTAGATGTGAAATTAAGTTTATAGTTTTAAATTTAAGTTTAAAAGTAAAAAGGATTCTTTTTTTTTTTTTTTTTTAAAGCTAAGCACCGAGCGGTCCTATCCTGCATGTCATTCCCCCTCTCTGCCTCCCATTTCCTGTCTCTCTCTCTACTATCTACATTAAAGATAGCCCCCCAAAGGCCCCTCAAAAATATACTTTAAAAAATAATAATAATAAAAAAAGAAGAAGCTCAATCAAAAGCTTTCTATAATGCACTTTATTTTAAAATGCCATCTTTATTTGATATAAGAAAATACATACTTATTCTTTTTTATACTTATTTTATTTATTTGAATCCCACCAGTTCAGTGTAAATACTAATAAATGAATTCTACTGTATTTATGTGACAGTCTATAATCTAGCCAATAGACACAGATGCTGATGTAACTACAATGCTACTTCAAGGTCCTGAAAAATAACATTAACATTATGATTTTCTGGACCTTCACTTGAGGAAATGTTCACAAATTGGACCTCAGTGAATTTTAATTGAATACCCTTGTTGTAGGATCCTTGATGGGGGATAATTTGCACCATGGTGAGACTCTGCTCTGCTGTTTTTATAAGAGTTTAGCTGTGATGCAGAAATTATAATCACAAAGAAGACAAGACACCCAAATGCAACAAGCTGTTAGGATTACAAAGAAAGAAACTCATTAACTGAGTACTAAAATAAAACCCTAAGTAAACAGTTTATGCTCACCAAGCACTTTATTAGGAACACCTGTGAAACGTAATGCAGTATGACCGGTCTGCCATTAATTCTGCTTAATTACAAAGCTCATATATTTTCAGCTTTTGGTTTTTGATTGTATATATAATTGATTAGAAGCCAAAAAGATAAGAAAATGTTTATGAAAAAGAGGCCTATGTTAACTCAAAAAGTTAATTAAAAAGTCCTGTAACAGAAAGAAACTGCAGACGGGGCCAAAATTATGTTCATTTGATTACCTTCTGTTTTTTAATTAAGTGGCTTTAATTATTTGAAAATTGTAAAAAAAGGAAAATAGAAAAAAAGGACAGAAAAATACATGTAATATAATGTTTCCCATAAACAATGTGAACTCTTTGATGCATCAATATTAAAAAACTTCTTAAAAGGAGCTTTAAAAAAACCCAACCCTTTCTTTGAAGTAATCCCGTGTATACAGTATGTACTATTTATATCACTCTTTATAATTGGAGTCATTTTATGAGGAGCTGTGGAGGTATATCACTCTTAATAAGCTCATATAAATTATTTTACTGCCCCTACAAGAACATCCAGAGTGACGTACAGACTGATACAGTGACACATGTGGGACAACCAGGCGGGGAGTTCTGGTCCTCTGAAATGAGGCCAACGTGGAAGTAACTTAGAGCTGCATTCTATCAAAAGGCCACCAGGGGGCGACCGTCTCTATACAAGTCAATGGAGAATTCACCAACTTCTCACTTGATTTCTAACCTCAGTAAACGTTTTCAAAATGTGTTTATGGTCTCAATCGCTAGTTTAAAGCCTTCTTCAATGCAGTATGATGTTCATTTGGGACATTTTGGCCTCCCTGATTTTATATGTGACGATAAAGCAGGGTATACATTAGGGCGTGGCTACGTCCTGACTGACAGGTTGATTGACCAATGTCCTCGAGATCCAGCCCTCGCAACCATAGCAACCTCCCCGCTCCGCCCATTGGCTCCGCCTCATGCCCATATAAGTAGAATCCGTGTTTTTATTTTTCCCAGCATGCACCTGAAATTTTCAAGATGGCGCTGCCTAGATTCGAAACTATTGGCTTTCGAGCAGCAGTCCACAAACCAATGGATGACGTCACGGATGTTACGTCCATTTCTTTTATACAGTCTATGGATGAAACATGTAACCAACTCCCTGACTGAGTTTTAAAAAGAGAGCAAGAAAGATGTAATGTAATGTATGTGACATATGAAGATGTGTCCCTAAATAAATGTAGTTGGTCAATCATGTCAGATCCCTCCAAGAGCTGAAAGGAAGTAAATTTGTCCCCCGCAGTGAATCATGCCATCACTGCTGCACATGTTAAATATAAACTAGTGTCACTGCTGTGGTTGATTAACACATCTGAAATAGGCTGGAGGAGGATCTGCTTCTGTCTTTGAATGGAGGTCTTAAAATGTCAAATTTAAATATTCAGTCAGTCATTTTTGTTAAAGTTTTTGTCCACTTGGGGGGAGGAGTTGAAACAAGTAGTGAACTCAAGACTAATATATGATCATTTAACCCTCCTGTTGTGTTCGAGTCAAGGAAGGAAAGGAGGGAGGGAGGGAGGAAGGAGGGAAGGAAGAAAGGTAGATGGAGGAAGGAAGAAAGGAGGAAGAAAGGAAGGAAGAAGGGAGGAAGGAAGGAAGGAAAGGAGGGAAGGAAGGAAAGGAGGAAAGAAGGAGGGAAGGAAGGAAGGAGGAAGCAAGGAAGAAGGGAGGAAGGAAGAAGGGAGGAAGGAAGAAAGGAGGAAGGAAGAAGGGAGAAAGGAAGGAAGGAAAGGAGGGGGGAAGGAAGGAAGGGAGGGAAGAAGGGAAGGAAGGAAAGGAGGAAAGAAGGAGGGAAGGAAGGAAGGAAGGAAGGAAAGGAGGAAGGAAGGAGGGAAGGAAAGGAGGGAAGGAAAGGAGGGAAGGAAGGAAGGAAGAGTCACAACAGATGGGTCAATTTGACCCGGGAGCACAACAGGAGGGTTAAGTTAAAATAAATACCACATCCAGCAGTTATAGCTATTATATGTGCAGAAGACCGATAAAGATACCCCTCAAATATCAATATTATAACCCACTGCTATTTACCCTTAACATAAATATGAATAGAGTGTTCAATCCGTGTTTTTGCATGCACCTGAAATTTTCAAGATGCAAACTATTGGCTTCTACTTCTCCACATTTAGGGGGAAGTGGAAACAAGTAGTGAACTCAAGACTAACAAATGATCCCCTTTGATGTTAATATGTTCAAATGAATAGTTGCTTATTTCCACATCCTGCAGTTATAGTTATCATTCGTTAGGGGTTGTGTTTCCGTCCAGCTGGTGAAATTAAATCAGGGGTGTCAAACTCATTTTCATTCAAGGGCCACATACAGCACAATTTGATCTCATGTGGGCCGGATCATTAAAAAGATGGAAGGAAAGAAGGAAGAAAGGAAGGAAATAAGAAGGGAAGGAAGGAAAGACAGGCAAAAGGAAGGAGGGAATAAAGGGAGGAAGGACAGATGGGAGGAAAGAAGGAAGGAATAAAGGGAGGAAGGACAGATGGAAGGAAAGAAAGGAGAAAGGAAAGAAGGAATAAAGGGAAGAAGGACAGACGGAAGGAAGTACAGAAGGAAGAAGGGAAAGATGGACAGAAGGAATAAAGGGAGGAAGGACAGATGGAAGGAAGAAAGGATAAAGGAAGGTAGGAAGGAAGAAAGGATAAAGGAAGGTAGGAAGGAAAAGAACACAGGAAGGAAAGTGGGCCGGTTTGGACCTCTTGGCGGGCCGGTTCTGGCCCACGGGCCGCATGTTTGACACCCCTGAATTAAATCAAGTTCAAACTGTTGGTGCAGATGGTTTAAAAACAAGACCCCAAACTACTGATAAAGATGTCCCTCAAGGGTCAACATTATGCCCACTACTGTTTACCCTATACATAAATATAAATTACATTGTAAAGTCCATTTCTATGCAGATGATACCCTCCTGCAGTGTTTCCCACAGATCTGAAGGCAATGTGTGGTGGTAGTCCGGCGACCGACGGGGGGGGGGGGGGTGTTGCATTCGATAAACCGGCCGACGGGGGGGGGGGGGGGGGGGCTGTGTGTGTGAGCTATGTGAGAGAGACGCGTGAGTGACACAGAGAGACGCAGGGAGAGCAGGGAAAGGAATAAGGAAATGCAGCTTAACGAATACGATGCGTATTTTTTAATTAGCGTTAAAAAAAATAATTAATAACGTAACGCAATATGTGGCGGCCGGTGTTGAATCTGTGGCGCACCGCCACGAATTAGTCTATGTGTGGGAAACACTGCTCCTGCATGTTATCGGCCCTGCCATAGACCAGACCCTCGCCAGAATCAGCACACTTACATCAGTCAGTCAGTCATCAGTGGCAAAATGCTCACTTCCTCCTCTGTTTTTAGCTATTTTAATAACACACCACACTCGTTGATGGAAACGTTAACCCTTTATAGGACACTCATTGAAAGGAAGGGAGGAAGGAAGGAAAGGAGGAAGGAAGGAAGGAAGGAAGGAAGGAAGGAAGGAGGGAGGGAGGAAGGAAAGGAAGGAAGGACGGAGGAAAGAAGGAAGGAAGGAAGAAGAAAGGGGGATGGAGGAAGGAAGAAAAGAAGGAAGGGAGGAGAGAAGGAGGGAGGGAGGAAGAACAGATGGAAGGAAGGAAGGACGGAGGAAGGAAAGAAGGAAGGGAGGAGAGAAGGAGGGAGGGAGGAAGGACAGATGGAAGGAAGAACGGAGGGAATAAGGAACAAGGGAGGGAGAAAGGAAAAGAGGAAGGGAAGAAAGAAGGCAGGGAGGAAGGAAAGGAAGGAAGGAAGGAAGGAAGTTACCAAATATAATTATTTGCCCAATAAAGGGTTACTAACAGTACCAAAATAAGTACAAGACAGCATCCTCGTCATCTATTTAAAAAAAAACTGAAGCAGCAGCTGGTGGGAATTTAGTTAGTCCTTCCTACATCAGCTGTTTTTTTTTTTTTGGGGGATGTCAGTTTTCATCTAAAACATAAACATAATGATGTAATTATAACTGATGTAATGTAATTATGTCATTATAATTGATTAAATCCTGATTACTGGTAATTGTGACAGCTGTTTCTTTGCATTTACGACCCCTGTTGCGTTTTTTTTTAATCAAGACGTCTGTTTCTGCCTTTTCATGTTTTATAATTATGGCAGCAGGTTTGTGATTGCAATAACTGCCACAGCGTAATTATGATTTGTCTGACAGTGTTACAAAGCTTGTTGGGCTTTAATGTTTTGTTGTTTGACAGCTCTTCATGTATTCTCGTTAGCTGTTTTTTTTTTTTTTTTTCACCAGCACTGTCTCTGTAATTGTGTTTTTTCTCTTTGTTCATTTCATAATCAAAACGCTGCTTTCTGTTTTCTTGCGATATTTGTGTAATTTCACTTCTTGTGCAATTGTGTTGACGGCAATGATTGACAAGGAAGTGCTAATAATGCTGAGTGCATGTTGTAGGCAAACTCCCCAACACACCACACATGCCCTTATTTTATTAACCCTGACCTCAACCAAAGAGGCAGCAATTACCCAGAGTGCACCGGCAGTCACAAAACCTGTGTTTAATTGCAGTGAGAGCAGGGCAGCCGGCATTTTACTTCATTAAAATAAAAGCCCCACACCGTGCGGTCAAATTAGCAGTAAATACGCATTTACACAGCTGAGAGCTCACCAAAGTCAGACACACAGAGAGCGAGGTGGTAAATAAGCAGGAGGGAGGTGGAGCTGGTGTTAACCGCTGTGTCAGCTCTGTTAAAAAAGGAGCAGCTGAGGACAGATGTTGGTTTCCAGTCAGTCGTCACTGCTGGTTTTAATCTGAGAGACCTCAAACTTCCACCAGACGTAATCCAGAAAACATCTCACCTCCCAGATTTAAGGTGTTTCACTTTGCATGAGCAGCAGTTTCAAGGATTCAATGACTTTTATTGTCATTACAGCCTCAGTGTAGATGAAAGAGAACAAAAAAACCTATACTCAGGTCTCAGTGATGGTAGTAAAAAAAAAAAAAGCATATATATAAATATGTGATCAAATAAAGGAAATCTATATAAAACAAGAACATCTATACAATAGGCCCAATGAGTGTTTCAAGCTAGGTTTTTACTTTAAGCCTTCTGTTGTTCTCGAGTCAAGGAAGGAATGAAGGAAGGAAGGAAGGAAACGAGGAAGGAAAGAAGGGAGGAAGTAAAGAAGGAAGGAAGGCAGGAAGGACTGATGGAGGAAAGGAGGAAAGAAGGAAAGAAACGAGGGAGGAGGGAAGGAAAGAAGGGAGGAAGTAAAGAAGGAAGGAAGGAAGGCAAGAAGGACGGACGGAGGAAAGAAGGAAGGAGGGAGGGAGAAAGGAAAAGAGGAAGAAAGGAAGGAAGGGAGAAAAGAGAGAAGGAAGGATGAAGGAAGGAAAGAAGGGAGGAGGGAAGGAAAGAAGGAAGGGAGGAAGGAAGGACGGAGGAAAGAAGGAAGAAGAGAGGAAGGAAGGGAGGTAGGAAGGAAGTATGGAAGGAGGAGGGAGCAAAGAAAGAGGGAAGGAGGGGAAGGAAAAATTAAAGAAAGAGGGAAGAAGGAAGGAAAGAAGGAACAGTCAAAAGAGAGATGGGGTTAATTTGACCCGGGAGGACGACAGGAGGGTTAAGTAAAAGTCTCACAGCTGTTTTGTAGAAATAAAGCAGCTGGATCCTAAAAACTCTGCACCACACCGGCTGCCTTTACTCAGATTTGAAGGAGACGTCCTTTACACTCATTAAGTTGAGGGTAACTTCATGGTAATAATGTTTTTTGTCTGTGGAAGGAGCAGCTTGATAAGAACAACTTCAATTTTATTTGACTTGTTCTTTGATTTTTTTTTTTTTGGTTTGGCTCGCGTCCCATCTGCTTATATAAAGGAGGAGTTTGATTTATGACCTATACTGAAGTCAGCCACCAGGGGGAGATAGAGATGTTTTGGCTTCATTTTTGGGAATCTGTCATAGCGTCCATAATTCAATGGTCTTTCCAAAAAGATAAATTATTTTTTGTTCCTTAAATAAATAAATAAAATATCTACCAAGGATAAAAAAAACACTGACCAAGCTAGAAGAATTTAATCAAACCAAGCGTTCAGGCGATGCTCATCAAGTTGAGGGAAACTTCATGGTAATAGTGTTTTTAAAAAATGTGACTGAGTTTTGACACCAATATGTTTTGGAGGATCCTGCAGTATCCAACCCAGCTGTGGAAGGAGCAGCTTGATAAGAACAACTTAAAATTTATTTGACTTGTTCTTTGATTTTTTTTTTGTTTGGCTCGTGTCCCATCTGCTATTATAGAGGGGGAGTTTGATTTATGACCTATACTGAAGTCAGCCACCAGGGGGCGATAGAGATGTTTTGGCTTCATTTTTGGAAAAGCTGTCATAGCGTCCATAATTCAATGGTCTTTCCAAAAAGATAAATTATGTTTTGTTCCTTAAATAAATAAATAAAATAAAGAAATATCTACCAAGGATGAAAAACACTGTCCAAGCTAGAAGAATTTAATGAAACCAAGCTAAACGCAGCTGTTGATGAGATCTAATCAGAGAAGTCACGCTCCTGATTAAACTGCTTTTCGCTCTGCCTTCATTTGTGACAGGAGGCTGTATGTTAGTTTTTAACCAGTAAACACCATCAGGGACCATAAGTGCACAGTTGGTCGTCTTCACACCCCCACGTCTGGCCCCACTTACACCAACATGTCCTCCACAGCGGCAGCCAACGTCCCTCCATGTGTCAAACGATCCCACAGGGACAGGCTGTCAGTGTCACGTCCCCACAACTGACAAAAAACTGTCACTGCCGATGTGTCATCACGCTTTTTTCTTCTCAAGTGCTGCTCGTTGTGTTTTTGCTCATATGAGCCGTAGAGTCTTCATGCAACCTGCTGCATAACGCTTCAGTGTGAGGTGTTCCTCTTTTATGCTCGATTATAAGACTAAAATAATGAATACACTGACCAGTTCTGTCTTAATAGAAGCTTTAAAATCACAGCAAATGTATCATTAAATATACTTAATTAAGTCTAAAAACCTGAAGCATCCTGTTAAAGTAACTGTTCCTTCCTTCCTCCCTCTTTTCCTCCTTTCCTTTCTTCCTCCTTCTTTACTCCTTTCCCTCCTTCCTTCCTCCCTCCCTCCTTAATCCCCTTCCTTCCTTCCTCCTTTTCTCCCTCCCTCCCTCCTTACCCATGTTGTAAGGCAAGGCAAGGCAAGGCAGTTTTATTTATATAGCGCATTTCATACACAATGGCAACTCAATGTGCTTTACATAAAACAGAAAAACATGTAATTTGAGAAACTTAAAACATACAATTAACCCCCACCCCACCCCCCCATAATAAAAACAAAGTACAGAAAAATAGAAAGACAAAAATAAAATGATTGCAGCATAAAATAATAAATTAGCTTTAAAATCATTAAAAGGACGAAGAGTGCAAATGAAAGATTAAAATGTAAAGTGCTTTAGAAGAGCTCAATCATAAGCTCAGGAGAAGAGAAATTGTAGATAGATAGATAGATAGATAGATAGATAGATACTTTATTGTCATAGATGGATAGATAGATGGGTGGATAGATAGATAGATAGATAGATACTGTATTCTCATAGATAGATACTTTATTGGTTGCAGCAGCTACATCTACAGTCAAGACAGCCTAACATAACATAAAACACGCCTGTAATTACAAAGGGGGGGGGGGGGGGGGACTAAAATAATTACTAAAATACCCCCAAAATTATACTAATAAAACAAAATGTATGTAATAAATAATAATTAAACACCCATTGTGCCAAAAATGCCAGCTGGTATGTTGGAAAACTGTCAAAAATGATCCTCAAAATGTCCACAAATCAAACTTAGACATTTAAATGGTTTGTTCTGTTTAATATTAATACAGATATTTAATTTACAACGAAGTTTAAATACAAACTGCAACATTTTTAATTTTAAAAGTGACTCAAATGATTCATTGACTTTCAAAATAATTGCCAATTAATTTACAGTTGAGCTTTAAATTGATCATCGACGAACTGTTTCAGCTCTTTGTACTGCATGTTATGTTTTTCCATTGTTTTTGACTTGTGTGTTTAGTACTGACGGGTGTGTGTGTGTGTGTGTGTGTGTGTGTGTGTGTGTGTGTGTGTGTGTGTCTCTCTCTCTCTCTCTCTACAGGGGCAGGGGGAGGTTTCAGCCATGGAGGGGGACTGCCTCAGCTGTATGAAGTACCTGATGTTCATCTTCAACTTCTTCATCTTTGTGAGTTCTCCTCTTCCTCTTCCTCTTCCTCTTCCTCTTCTTCTTCTTCTTCTTCTTCTTTGGTTGTTCCTCCTGTGCAGAGCCAAGGCAACAATGAACTTAGCTACTGAACTACTATATCCTATTCCTCCGTTGTTGTCCAAAAACTATTAACAAAAACACGTCACAAACTCTCCGTAATGAAGGAACACGTCACGTCACATGTCATGTTCCTTAATTATGGAGAGTTTGGTCATGTGAGTTTATTTAGAAACGGCTCCAAAGACTAATAACAGTGATTTTCATTCTCCAGAGAGTAGTTCTGAGCATGTGCAGAAACACTGTTATGGAGCTTTTCCACTACACAGTTCCAGCTCGACTCGACTCGTTTTTTTTGCGTCTCCACTAGGGATAGTACCTGGTACCTGCTACTGTTTTTAGTACCTGCTCTACTGAGGTTCCAAGCGAGCCGAGCCAACACTAAATGTGATGTCACAGACTGCCGGCCACTGATTGGTCAGAAGAGTTGTCGCTGGAAGAGTCATGAGCCGTCCCACACAAGAATCAAACCCGCCATTTTTAAATACCGGCAGCAGCGTTACAGCGATTCGGTTTCTCTTCTCTTTGCTTTGTGTGTGACAGGAAGTCTCATACAGCACCAAGTACACCATCGCCTCCATGTCCTCCATTGTTTATGTGTTTGTGTCGCGTATAAAACAAAGTCACGGCAGTTTAACGCAGCGTTGCTATGACGACCCCGCCCACGTTGAGTAGGTACCTTAGGTCGTTCCTGGAACCGAGTCGAGTCGAGCCGAGCCGAGTAGTGCTGGAACTGTCTAGTGGAAAAGCGCCATTATGTTTAAAGCTTTACTAGCTTGTTGTGCTACATATTACAACCTCTTGACTTTGTGCTTCATTGTGAATTTCTCAGAGATCTTCAGCGTAAAGATACATCAATCAATCAATCAATCAATCAATCAATTAAACTTTATTTGTATAGGCAAGGCAAGGCAAGGCAGTTTTATTTATATAGCGCATTTCATACACAATGGCAACTCAATGTGCTTTACATGAAACAGACAAACATGTAATTTGAGAAACTTAAAACATACAATTAACCCCCAACCCTAACCCTACCCCCCCCCCATAATAAAAACAAAGTACAGAACAATAGAAAGAGAGAAATAAAATGCTAGAATAGAGCATTAAATATAAGATTGCAGCATAAAATAATGATTTGCTTTAAAATCATTAAATGGACATAGAGTGTAAATGAAAGATTAAAATGTAAAGTGCTTTAAAAGAGCTCAATCATAAGCTCAGGAGAAGAGAAATGTTTTTAACCTAGATTTAAAAATGATTTCAGTTCTGCTGGTAGTTTGATCCAGTTGTGTAAAAGCTGCTTCATCATGTTTAGTTTGAACTCTGGGCTCAACTATCTGACCTGAATCAGTAGATCTCAGAGCTCTACTTTATATATAGCACTTTTCATATATAGTAATGTAACACAAAGTGCTTTTATATAGTAAAGAAAACAAGAAAACAATGAGAGGCGTGGTTTTATGACTCTGGTCCTCGTCTCTGGAGCAGCTGTTCAGAAGACCTGAGGGCAGCAGAGAGTGTAGATATGTTTAAAAGCAAACTTAAAACCTACCTTTTTAATCTGGCTTTCAATTTAACTTTTATTTATTCATTCATTAGTCTTTTATATTTTACGTTTTAGAGCCTGTGTTACTATTTGGACTATCTTTTTTATTCTGTTCTTATTTCCTGATTGTTTTCCACCTTCATCACATTTCTGGTTTTACCCACTTTATTTTAATATTTCTTTATTTTATGTCATTAATCTGAGTAGTCTACTGTATCAAAGGTAGATCAGTTCATCGTTGGTTTGGCTCTGTCGATGAGAGTTAGAAAAATAAATAAAATCAGCAGCTTGAACCTGATTAAAATATTATTCCCAAGTGTTGTCCTCTCATGTTCTGCCAACGACATGACTCAGCAGAGTATGACGATGTGTTAAACACGTTTCAGCACTGAGTGAAAGTTTACTCTCTCTCTCTCTCTCTCTCTCTCTCTCTCTCTCTCTCTCTCTCTCTCTCTCTCTCTCTCTCTCTCTCTCTGAGCTCTCTCTCTCTTAGCTCTCTCTCTGAGCTCTTATTATTAAACCCTCCTGTTGTCCTCAGGTCAAGGAAGGACAGGAAGAGGGGAACGAAGGAGGGAGGAAAGGAGGATGGAAGGAAGGAAAGGAGTAAGGAGGGACGAAGGAAGGAAAGGAGTAAGGAGGGAGGGAGAAAGGAAAGAAGGAAGGAGGGAAAGGAGTAAAGAGGAAAGAAGGAAGGAAGGAAAGGAGTAGGGAGGAAGGAAGGAGGGAAGGAAAGGAGTAAAGAGGGAGGAAAGGAGGATGGAAGGAAGGAAGGAAGGAAAGGAGTAAGGAGGGAGGAAAGAAGGATGGAAGGAAGGAAGGAAGGAAAGGAGTAAGGAGGGAGGAAAGGAGCATGGAAGTAAGGAAGAAAGGAAAGGAGTAAGGAGGGAGGGAGGAAGGAAGGAAAGAGGGAAAGGAGTAAAGAGGAAGGAAGGAAGGAAATGAGGAATAGAGGGAGGAAGGAAGGAGGGAAAGGAGTAAAGAGGAAGGAAAAGAGGGAGGAAGGAAGGAAGGAAGGAAGGAAAGGAGAGAAGGAAAAGATGAAGGAAGGAGGGAAGGAAACGAGTAAGGAGGGAGCAAGGAAGGAAGGAAAGGAGTAAGGAGGGAGGGAGGAAGGAAGTATGGAAGGAGGAGGGAGCAAAGAAAGAGGGAAGGAGGGGAAGAACAAAGGAAAAATTAAAGAAAAGGGAAGGAAGGAAAGAAGGAGGGTTAAATATCAGTTGATCACATGACATTGTTCTAACTGTCTCTTTAACCCTCGTGTCTCCCAGCTGGGTGGCTCCTTCCTGCTGGGTGTGGGTATCTGGGTGCTGCTGGACCCGATGGGCTTCAGGGAGATCGTGGCGGCCAACCCGCTGCTGTTCACGGGGGTCTACGTCATCCTGGCCATGGGGGGCATGCTGTTCCTGCTGGGCTTCCTGGGCTGCTGCGGAGCCATACGAGAGAACAAGTGTCTGCTGCTCTTTGTGAGTCCGCCGCGGTTTTCCTTCCTTCTTCCCTTCCTCCCCTCTTTCTTTGCTCCCTCCTCCTTCCATCCTTCCTTCCTTGCTTCCCTCCTTTCTCTCTCCCTCCCTCCTTTCCTTCCTTTCTTTCTTTCTCTTTTCGTCCTTACTCCTTTCCTTCCTTCCTTCCTTCCTTCTTCCTTTCCTTCCTCCCTTCCTTCTCTCCTAAATTCCTTCTTCCTTTCCTTCCTCCCTTCCTTCTCTCCTTTCTTTCTTCCTCTTTTCGTCATTACTCCTTTCCTTCCTTCCTTCCTTCTTCCTTTCCTTCCTCCCTTCCTTCTCTCCTTTCTTTCTTCCTCTTTTCGTCATTACTACTTTCCTTCCTTCCTTCCTTCTTCCCTCTTTCTTTATTTTTTCCTTCCTTCTTCCCCTCCTTCCCTATTTCTTTGCTCCCCCCTCCTTCCATCCTTCCTTCCTTGCTTCCTTCCTCTTTTCATCCTTACTCCTTTCCTTCCTTCCTTCCTTCTCTTCTAAATTCCTTCC
The DNA here is from genome assembly GCF_027409825.1 of Scomber japonicus. Taxonomy (NCBI): domain Eukaryota; kingdom Metazoa; phylum Chordata; class Actinopteri; order Scombriformes; family Scombridae; genus Scomber; species Scomber japonicus. The sequence continues at coordinate 37,770,540 of NC_070578.1, forward strand.
TGTTTTCGTCCTTACCACTTTCCTTCCTTCCCTCCATCCTTCCTTATTTCCTCCTTACTCATTTCCTTCCTTCCTCCTGTCCTTCCTTCTGTCCTTCCTTGACCTGAGGACAACAGGAGGGTTAAAGAGATAAAAGGAGAGGGAAAGAAACGAGAGTTAGATGAGTCACAATGTGGTTCTGGTCACAAATTAGTGTTTCATGTGCTGAAGGAGGAAAGTTTCTCTGAGTTGACCTTAAAGGAGTTTTTCAGGTCTTGTCTTAAAAACAAGAGGAGGAAATAAAGGATGATGGAAGGAAGGAAAGGAGAGAAGGAAGGAAGGAAGGAGGGCACGAAACAAGTAAGGAGGGAGGGAGGAAAGGAGGAAGGAAGGGAGTAAGGAAGGAAGGAAAGAAGAGAAGGAAAAGAGGAAGGACGGAAAGGAGTAAGGAGGGAGGAAGGAAGGAGGGGAGGAAGGGAGTATGGACGGAAAGGAGTAAGGAGGGAGGAAGGAAGGAGGGGAGGAAGGGAGTATGGACAAAAGAGGAAGGAATTTAGGAGAGAAGGAAAGGAGGAAGGAAGGAAGGAAGGGAGGAGGAGGAGGAGGGAGCAATGAAAGAAGGGAGGGAGGAGGGGAAGAAGGGAGGAAAATTTTAAAAAAGTGGGAAGAAGGAAGGAAGGAAAGAAGGAACAGTCAAAAGAGACGGGGTCAATTTGACCCGGGAGGACGACAGGAAGGTTAAATGACTGTGTGGATTTAGTCCTCCATCACTTTACATTGAAAGCACATTATGAAGGAGATATTTTAATAGTCAGTATGAACAGGAGGAATGATTACAGAGACTTCCACCTCAGCTCAACAGGAAACACTGTTTGAGGGTTAGACAATACAAGTCCGCCATCTAGTGGAGTTAACTGTAATAGCTCTCCTCATTACTATTATGATCAGTGTGTTATCTGGAGTCATAATAAAGTATTTGTTGAGACAGTTTATGTCCCTTCCTTCCTCCCTCCTTCTCTCTCTCTTTCCTCCCTTCCTTCTGTCCTCCCTTCCCCCTCCCTCCCTCCTTCCTCCCTCCCTCTTTCCCTCTTTCGTTCCTTCCTCTCTCTTTCCTCCCTTTCTTCTGTCCTCCCTTCCTTCCTTCCTCCCTCCTTCTCTCTTTCCTCTCTTCCTTCTGTCCTCCCTTCCCCCTCCCTCCCTCCTTCCTCCCTCCCTCTTTCTCTCTTTCGTTCCTTCCTCTCTCTTTCCTCCCTTTCTTCTGTCCTCCCTTCCTTCCTTCCTCCCTCCTTCTCTCTTTTGTTCCTTCCTTTCTCTTTCCTCCCTTCCTTCTGTCCTCCCTTCCTCCTTCTTTCCTTCCCTTCTTCCTTCCTTCCTCCCTTCCTTTCCTCTGTCCTTCCTTCCCCCCTTCCTCTTTTCCTAACTCCCTCCCTCCTACCGTCCTTCTTCCTTAACCACAGCTTCCTTCAGCTTTTCCTTTCTTCCTCCCTCCCTCCTTCTTTACTTTCCTCCCCTCCTTCTTTTCCTTTCCTCCCATCCTTCCTTTCCTCTGTCCTTCTTCCCTCCCTCATTTCCTTTCTTCCTTCCTCCCTCCCTCCTCCCTTCCTTCTTTCCCTCCTTTCCTTTGTCCTTCTTTCCGTCCTTCCTCTTTTCCTTCCTCCGTCTTTCCTCCCTTCATTTTAAACCCAAACCATGATCTTTACATAGTTCCAATCAAGTAAACTAGACATTAACCACAGCTTCTTTCAGCTTTTCCTTTCTTCCTCCCTCCCTCCTTCTTTCCTTTCCTCTGTCCTTCTTCCCTCCCTCCTTTCCTTTCTTCCGTCCTCCCTCCCTCCCTCCTACCTTCCTTCCTCCTTTCCTTCCTTCCTCCCTCCTCTCTTTCGTTCCTTCCTCCCTCCCTCCTCCCTTCCTTCTGTCCTCCCTCCCTCCTTCTTTCCCTCCTTTCCTTTGTCCTTCTTTCCGTCCTTCCTCTTTTCCTCTGCCCATCTTTCCTTCCTTCATTTTAACCCAAACCATGATCTTTTCATAGTTCTAATCAAGTAAACTAGACATTAACCACAGCTTCCTTCCCCTTTTCCTTTCTTCCTCCCTCCCTCCTTCTTTCCTTCCATCCTTCCTTTCCTCTTTCCTTCTTTCCTTCCTCCCTCCTTCCTCCTTTCCTTCCTTCCTCCCTCCTTCTCTCTTTCGTTCCTTCCTCTCTCTTTACTCCCTTCCTTCTATCCTCCCTCCCTCCCTCCTTCTTTCCTTCCTTCTTCCTTCTTTCCTTCCTCTTTTCCTTCCTCCGTCTTTCCTTCCTTCATTTTAACCCAAACCATGATCTTTACATAGTTCCAATCAAGTAAACTAGACATTAACCACAGCTTCCTTCTGCTTTTCCTTTCTTCCTCCCTCCCTCCTTCTTTCCTTCCATCCTTCCTTTCCTCTGTCCTTCCCTCCTTCCTTTCCTCTGCCGTTCTTTTCCTTCCTTCCTCTTTTCATTTCTCCCTCCCTCCTACCTTCCTTCTTCCTCCCTCCCTCCCTCCTTTCCTTCCTTCTTCCTCCTTCCTTCCTCCTGTCCTTTCTTCTCCCTCCCTCCTTTCCTCCCTTCTACCTTCCTTCTTTCCTCCCTCCTTCTCTCTTTCGTTCCTTCCTCTCTCTTTCCTCCCCTCCTCCCTCCCTCCCTCCTTCTTCCTTCCTTCCTCCCTTCCTCTTTTCCTGTCCTTCCTTCCTCCCTTCCTTTCTCCATCCCTCCTACCTTCCTTCTTCCTCCGTCTTTCCTTCCTTCATTTTAACCCAAACCATGATCTTTACATAGTTCTCATCAAGTAAACTAGACATTAACCACAGCTTCCTTCAGCTTTTCCTTTCTTCCTCCCTCCCTCCTTCTTTCCTCCCTTCTTCCCTCCCTCCTTTCCTTTTAAATACTAAACTAAAGAAACTGTGAAAATACATCATTGTTCATCGAGGGTGGAGTAGGTGGAGTATGTGGAGTATGTAACTGTGTAGATGGCAGTTATCCTTCATCATGATCTCTCCTCTCTAACACTGCCACTTTGTCTTCATCTTCAGTTCTTCATGCTCATCCTCTTCATCTTCCTGGCTGAGCTGGCAGCTGCCATCCTGGCGTTCCTCTTCAGGGAGCACGTGAGTATTTCTCTGGATCGATCCGCTTTGTCGGAAGGAGGGAGGAAGGAAGAAGGGAGGAAGGGGTGGAGGGAGGAAGGAAGAAGGGAGGAAGGGGTGGAGGGAGGGAAGGGAGGAAGGAGGAGGAAGGAAGGAGGGAAGGAAGGGAGGAGGGAGGGAGGAGGAAAGGAGAGAAGGAAATGAGTAAGGAGGGAGGAAGGAAGGAAACGAGTAAGGAGGTAGGGAGGGAGGAAAGGAGGAAGGAAGGAAGGGAGTAAGAAGGGAGGGAGGAAGGAGGGAAGGAAACGAGTAAGGAGGTAGGGAGGGAGGAAAGGAGGAAGGAAGGAAGGGAGTAAGAAGGGAGGGAGGAAGGAGGGAAGGAAACGAGTAAGGAGGGAGGGAGGAAGGAAGGCAGGAAAGGAGGAAAAGAGGGAGGAAGAAAGGAGGGAGGAAAGGAGTATTTCAGAAGAGTTTAGTTCCTCTTCAGGAGCATGTGAGTATTTCTCTGGATCTGGATCGAACTGCTTTGTTAGTGAAGGACAGAGTTCATCAGTCTGCCCGACGCTCAGCTGAGACTGAAAGCCGCTTCCTTTCATTACAAGGACGCAGCACCTTTATTAGTTGTTAATTCTTTACTATAAATGGCCAGAGAGAAGGTTTTTATATTCAAGTGCAGCCACAGAGCTCCTGTTTCCACATCAGTTTAAGTCATTTTACAAGAAGGTAGTCAGGAGTACAGATTAATAGATTTTAACAGAAGGGAACTCAGTACAATAAATTATAATTAAATACAGAATAATAATTAACTAACTAAACTCAAAGATGCTTTACAGAACCAAAGACAAATTAAAACAATAAAAAGCATACAAATAAATGAATAAAAGCAATGTAGGGAAGAAGAAATAAAATAGAAAAACAACAAAACAGTCAGGGAAGGAAGGGAGTGAGGAGGGAGGAAGGAAGGAGGGAAGGAAAGGAGTAAGGAGGGAGGACAGAAGGAGGAAAGGAGGGAAGGAAATGAGTAAGGAGGAGGAAGGAAGGAGGGAAGGAAAAGAGGAGGGAGGGAGGGAGGAAAGGAGGAAGGAAGGAGGGAAGGAAAGGAGTAAGGAGGGAGGAAGGAAGGAGGGAAGGAAGGAAATGAGTAAGGAGGGAGGGAGGAAAGGAGGAAGGAAGAAGAAGGAAGGAAGGGAGGAATGAGGGAGGGAAGGAAGTAGGGAAGGAAGGGAGGAGGGGAGAAGTAAAGGAAAGGAGGGAGGAGGGAGGGAAGGAAGGAAGGGAGGAAGGAGGAAGGAGGGAGGGAAGGGAGGAAGGAGGGAGGGAGGAAGGAAGGGAGGAGGGAAAGGAGTAAAGAAGGAGGAAGGAAGGAAGGACGGGAGGAGGGAAAGGAGTAAAGAAGGAGGAAGGAAGGAAGGAAGGAGGAAAAGAGGGAGGAAGTAAGGAGGGAGGAAAGCAGGATTTAAAAAGGTCTTCAGAAGAGATTAGCATTAGATGAGGTCAGTACGATCACGGAGACATTTGGAGAGGACGAAGAGAGAAATGACTTGAATTTAATAATTTAACTTTTAGCTTTTAAATGATTAATAATTAATATTTATGCTGCTTGATGCTTTGTGGCATCGCTCATTTCAAATGTCGTCACGGCAGATCTCACAGCTGATTTCATTCACTCATTGGTGCTCGTTATGTGTCTGATGATGATGATGATGTCATCGCCAACATAAAAATATGTAAATGAGAAAACTACAACTACTGTTTTGACTATTCCTTCCTTCCTTCCTTCTTTCCTTCCCTCCTTCCTTCCTTCTTTCCTTTCCTTCCTTCCTCCCTCCTTCTCTCTTTCCTTCCTTCCTTCCCCCCTTCCTTCCTTCCCTTCTTCCTTCCTTTACTTCCTCCCTTCCTTCTGTCCTTCTTTCCTCCCTTCCTTCCTTCCTTCCTTCCTTCCTTCCTCCCTTCTTTCTGGCCTTCTTTCCTCCCTCCCTCCCTCTCTCCTTCTTTTCCTTCTTCCTTCCTTCCTTCCTACCTTCCTTCCTTCCCTCCCTCCCTCCTTCTCTCTTTCCTTCCTTCCCACCCTTCCTTCCCTCCTTCTCTCTTTCCTTCCGTCCCTCCCTTGCTTCCCTTCTTCCTTCCTCCCTTCCTTCTGTCCTTCTTTCCTCCCTCCCTCCCTCCTTCCTTCTCTTTCCTTCCTTCCCACTCTCCATCCTTCTGTCTTTCCTTTCCTTCCTTCCTTCCGTCTGTCCTTCTTTCCTCCCTCCCTCCCTCCTTCCTTCCTTTCTTCATTTCCTCACACCCTCCTTCTCTCTTTCCTTCCTTCTCTCCCTCCTTCCTCCCTTCCCTCCTTCCTTCCTTTTTTGCCTTCTTCCTCCCTTCCTTCCTTCCTTTCCTCCCTCCCTCCTTCTCTTTCCTTCCTTCCCACCCTCCATCCTTCTGTCTTTCCTTTCCTTCCTCCCTTCCTTCTGTCCTTCTTTCCTTCCTCCCTCCTTCCTTCCTTCCTTCCCTCCCTCCCTCCTTCTCTTTCCTTCCTTCCCTCCCTCCATCCTTCTCTCTTTCCTTCCTCCCTCCCTCCCTCCTTCCTTCCTTCCTTCCTTTCCTCCCTTCCTCCTTCTCTTTCCTTCCTTCCTTCCCTCCCTCCCTCCTTCTCTCTTTCCTTCCTTCCCTCCCTCCTTCCTCCCTTCCCTCCCTTCTTTCTTCCTCCTTCCTTCCTTCATATATATTTATATATATATCACAATTATTTAGTAATTATTAGTATAAGTCCACTTAAATACACTGTAGGTGGATAAAATATTTAATATGTATCATTCTTTTGTGGTTACACCATTTGACATTTTCAGGAGCATTCAGTCTTACTTTTGGTTAAAAAATGGTGCAAATGTCATTTCAAATCCAACAACTAATACTAAATGTACATTTTAACAAACCTGAAGCTGCTTTTAAAACTATTTTTTAAGATATCTTTGAATTGCTCATCTTTCTTACCCTTATTTGTCACTGAGCCATATGTGAGTGGAGGTGAAGCTAGCTGTGGATATTTGACATCTTATCCGTTGATTTTAGAGCAATAAAAAGAGTTTATATTGAGGTATCAGTTTGTTTTTAACTGTCTTTAGTCAGACGTCTGAATCCTGAACTGTGTCTGTGTCTCTGCTCAGTTAACCAGAGAGTATTTCACCAGAGAGCTGAAACGTCACTACCAAGGCCACAACAACACGGACGTCTTCACATCTACGTGGAACGCCATCATGACCACGGTGAAGCATCAATTCATCAACCTTACTTTCTTCTTCTTTTTTATTTATCTCCACCAGCTCTTACAAACATCCTGTTCTCTCTCTCTCTCTGCCGTCTCGTGTGTCTGTCTTTGTACAGTTCGATTGCTGCGGCGTGACTGGACCCGAGGACTTCGAGGAGAGTCTCTTCAGGCTCCTCAACCCCAATAAGATCGTCCCCGAGGCGTGTTGCCAGAGGAACAGTTACCCTGGAGACCTGGAGCATGTCAGCGTGGAGCAGTGTGTGAGCGGCAGCGTGGCCTTTCGACACAACAAGGTCAGTAAAGAAAACACAGACAGGAGAGCACTTCATGTCACTTTGTATCTATACACGCCTGAAAGAGCCTTTACTGGACTTAAAGATCTGTGTAAAGTGAATTCAGACATTTTCCTATAAACACATTAAATAGGTCATAAATGTATTTCTAAAAAAGGTGTAAAAAGCATTTCAACCATTTATATTTGAATTGTGGAGCTAGGCTTCACAAACTGTTTCAAGATTTCTGTGTTCAGGATTTAGTGATTAGCATAAACCCGCCCCTGCTGCTGTAGAGGTAGAAATACATTCAGCACACACTACTACTACTACAGTCTACAGTTAGCCAGTTAGCTGAGTTAGCCGCAGAGCTAGCAGCTGAGTTAGCCACCGAGCTAGCCACTGAGTTAGCAGCAGAAAGCTCTCAGACGTAGCGTCCATGTTTCTGGTAGAGGTGGTGACTTTGATTGACAGGTGACACTTGGTAGGGGGCGGGGCTTCAGCGTTTGGGAGCAGAGAAAGAGGCTGATTTTTACACAACTTTGAAGCCTAATTTCATATATTTGGTGATTGTTTTGGGCCACATACAGCCAAATTTGATCTCAAGTGGGCCAAACCAGTAAAAACATGCCATAATAACTTATAATATAGATATATATTACTGTAATAAATAATCTATTTACATAGATTACATCGATACAAAACTACACACAGGGTTATTTTCTCATGTGACAAATCTCTGCCGAGCTTCAGAAGACTTTTTAAGAGCTGTTTCGTCTTATTAACGAATCTTGATATGTGAAGTTGGTGGAATGCCCCTTTCTGCACTTTCAGCACTTTTTGTGGACTATGATTGTGTTGTAATATTCAATCTTTTAATTAAAGTGAAGATTGTTGTACTTCTTCCAAAAGGCCTTTAAATACAGATTAAAACAGTGAAAACACCTCAGTGCAGTTTTCTGTTTTTCAAAGATATTATTATTATCATTATTATTATTATTATTATTATTATTATTATTGTTTATGTGTGTTTGTGAGCTGTGATCAGAGCTGTGATTTCTTCTTCATGTAGGGCTGTTACTCTGCGATGGTCGACTACTTTGAGACGTACATCTACACAGCAGGAGCCATGGCCATCGTGGTATTGACAATTGAAGTACGAACTCCTTTAATTCATTATTATTATTATTATTATGAAGTACTCTTTAGATTATTATTACTTCATTCAAAATCTACGTTTGGGACAGTAAGTGTGTAATATAATAAGGAGGATGAGGAGACTTTCACCGGTGAAGGATCAATCTTTGTGCCAACAAAAACGTTTTCTCATATTTGAGAATTTGAAGATTTTATGTTTCTTTAGATTTTGGATTATTGATTGGACAAAACAAGACTTTTAATGACGTCACCTTCGGCTCCATGAAATTATAACCAGCTTCTTTTTTTACCACATACATTCTGAGTGTTCCCGCTTCACAAAATGACTCGTTTTACTATCAGAATTTGATCCATTTGATCCGATGACACTTCAAAAGTCCAGAAGAGCAGCATGATTACATCGTTTTATCCTCAGTCACGTTAAACAGGAAGTAGCTGGCTCAGCTGGGAAGGTAAGTGGTTGTCCCAGAACCTTCAGCAACATCGCCCCCTACTGGAAAAACATTAGTTTCCCATGAAGTCTCTGGAAGATGAGAAGTGTTTTTTCTACCTGGTTTAATCATACCTGAACACCTTTTCTTCTTCTTCTCTGCTTAAAAACAAGAAGCTCGACCCCTTTTCTCATCTCTCTGACCTCTGCATGTCTCGTTGTGTCTCCGCAGCTCTTCGCCATGGTGTTCGCGATGTGTTTATTCAGAGGCATCCAGTAAAAACCGCCGCGCTCAGACGCTTCATCAGCAGCAGCCGCCGCCGCCGCCGCGAAGGTTCCAAAAGAAGGAAGAACAAAACTGTAAAATATGAAACGTATTTGTACAGTGATCGTTTATATGTGTCTCATTGGTTTTGTGACATCATTTTGTACTTCACAGCAGAGCAGAAGCAGGAGGAAGATGAGGATGAGGAGGAAGGGGAGGGGGAGGAGGAGTGTGTGTGGGGGGGGGGGGGGTTGAGGTACTGCTTTGGACACAATAGACACACACAGGAAGTCATCATCTGTGACCTGAAGCTGAGGTTTCTGCACTGTCAGCACTGTTTTCTCTCTCACGAGTAAAAAGATGAACACCGGTGCTTCTTTGGGTCCGAGGACTTAAAGACAGAAAACACAACACACAGTTTAAAGCATGAATTTTTTGAAAACCTCGGCCGGTCGTGATGATTTTTGATTTTTCAGGATCATGAAGAGTCGGTTCAGTTCTGCACAAAACAGTTCAGGGAGCGGCGACAGCCAGCACACAATAATAATAATTATAATAATAATAATGATAACTGTCAAAGATGTTCGTTTGGTTTTTACTCTTAAAAGTCTGAGAAATGTGACGGTGATCGTGTGTTTTAGAGCCGGACGTCAGAACACAATGAGCCTCATGCACCTCAACACTTCATCCTTTAACTGCTTTAACTCAGTGTTTCAAGCCAGATTCAACAAACTCTCACAAAGTTAGAAATAAGATTGTTAAGTCAAGCCATAATTTATTTGTAGAGTGCATTTAAAACAACCACAGGTGCCCAAAGTGCTGAACAGGCTTAAAAATACCAAAAAAAATCGCCAAATATATGAAATTAGGCTTCAAAGCTGTGTAAAAATCAGCCTCTTTCTCTGCTACCAAACGCTGAAACCCCGCCCCCTACCAAGTGTCACCTGTCAATCAAAGTCACCACCTCTACCAGAAACATGGACGCTACATCTGAGAGCTTTCTGCTGCTAACTCAGCTGCTAGCTTGACGGTTAGCTCGGTTGCTAGCTCGGGCTAACTCGGTGGCTAACTCAGCTAACAGGCTAACTGTAGACTGTAGTAGTAGTGTGTGTGAATGTATTTATACCTCTACAGCAGCAGGGGCGGGTTTATGCTAATCACTAAATCCTGAACACAGAAATCTTGAAACACAGTTTGTGAAGCCTAGCTCCACAATTCAAATCTAAATGGTTGAAATGCTTTTTACACCTTTTTTTCGAAATACATTTATGACCTATTTAATGTGTTTAGAAGAAAATGTCTGAATTCACTTTACACTGTCCTTTAAAGATAAAAACTATTAGAAATCATGACTCCATCAGAGCAGCTCTGACACAAATATAGACGTGAAGTTAGATGCTATAAAAAAAACAACCCCTCTTTCAGGCATCTTGTGACCATCAGAGACATTTAGAGGAGAGATGATTACAGCCTGAAGCAGGTGATAAACTGTCAGCTGCATCACAACATGATACTGGACAGAAAGCTGCTTACAAACCACCAAGCAGCTGTTAGAGAAACTATTTAACTACTGAACCGTACAAGTATTTTATGGAGGGTTTAAAATTAGCAGCACACAAATGCTGGTAAAATATATACAAGTTTATAAACATAATGCTAAACTATGGCAGTCTGGGTTTATATTTTCATTATAGGTCATTAAAGTAATTATCATAGCAGGTCTAGTAGTTAATTTTGAACCTGTGATTTTATGCCAATGAGATCATAAAATAAAATAAAAACTGGATAAAACAACTTTATTACTATAAATGTCACTGTTGCCTTTTGCAGGTTATTTATCTTTAATTCATGTTCATATTTAAACTGTTAACTAATTCAGATTAATGGCATTATACAAATTAAGAAGTTTTAATTATTATAATTTACCCACAGACTGTATAAAAGAAATGGACGTAACATCCGTGACGTCACCCATTGGTTTGTGGACTGCTGCTCAGAAGACAATAGTTTAGAATCTAGGCAGCGCCATCGGAGCGGGGAGGTTGCTATGGTTACGAGGGCTGGATCTCGAGGACATTGGTCAATCAACCTGTCAATCAGGACGTAGCCACGCCCTAATGCATACCCTGCTTTATCGTCACATATAAAATCAGGGAGGCCAAAATGTCCCAAATGAACATCATACTGCATTGAAGAAGGCTTTAAACTAGCGATTGAGACCATAAACACATTTTGAAAACGTTTACTGAGGTTAGAAATCAAGTGAGAAGTTGGTGAATTCTCCATTGACTTGTATAGAGACGGTCGCCCCCTGGTGGCCTTTTGATAGAATGCAGCTCTAAGTTACTTCCGCATTGGCCTCATTTCAGAGGACAGGAACTCCCCGCCTGAATGTACCAGGTTTATATCCACTCCCTAGTAGTGTAAATCTAAAATTATATAATAAGCAAATAAATAAGAAACTAGGGCGGATAAAAAGATAAAGTTAAACTGTCTCTGCTCGACTCGACAGCTCTGAGAGAAAAATCATAAGTCGTGTTTCTTCTGCATGAGGCTCATTGTCGTTAAGACGAGTCATAAATCATCCAACGTGAGTCTTTTAAAAACGTTTTTATGTGTTAACGAGAGTCTGAACATTAACGCAGGAGTCTGTGGAAAGTATTAAGACGAGTGAAGGTTGAGTTCTTTCAAGTATTTAAGTTCGTCATGGAGCACCTGTAAATGCATGCATCTTCATGAAGAGAGAGAGAGAGAGTGTGTGTGTGTGTGTGTGTGTGTGTGTGTGTGTGTGTGTGTGTGTGTGTGTGTGTGTGTAAATATACCTCAGTAGGACTTTGTACAGTTTGTGTTTTTCTCTTTGTGTACAGTGACTTTGTTATAATTTTGTCAGTGGTTATAAAAATGGAAAATTTTGCTAAAATACCTTTTTTTTTTTTTTTCTGTACCGTTTGTGTGTTTTGAAAACTGTAAATGGCACCGATGATGAAATGATTGACATTAAACTGACGTCTGTGATTTAAAGGATGATTTAAGTCATTTGTATTTCAAGTTTTCGACTGCTGATTAATGACGAACACAGGAAGTCATGAATATAAATCATCAAATCAAATCAAAACTATGATCTATATTAGTGTTTTTAAACCTTTTAATACTAATCTACAGGCGAGCAGATCAACCAAGAACGTCTTTTTGTTCTCAGATTGTTTCATTCAAATTATTTTTAGAGGTTTGAAGACATAAAAATACTATTAAATAAGCAAGAGAATCACTTTAATCATCTTGTGACTTCACTCATGGACGATTGCTGTAGACTATATACTGTAGACTGTGTATATATATATATATATATATAGTAGACCAGGGGTGTCAAACACAAGGCCCGTGGGCCAGAATCCGCCCGCCGAGGGGCCCAATTCGGCCCTCTTTCTTTCTTTCTTTCTTTCCTTCCTTCCTTCCATCTTTCCTTCCTGTCTTCTTTTCCAACCTTTCCTTTCTTTTTTCTTCCTTCCTCACTTTTATTCTTTCCTTCCTTCCACTTGTCTTTCCTTCCCACCTTCCTCCCTTTCTGCTTTCCTTCTTTTCCTTCCTTCCTTCCTTTTGTCCTTCCTTCCTCCCGTCCTTGCTACACACATACACATACATACAACAATAACAAAGATAAACTAAATAAAAAGGACCTTAAAGTGCAATTATAACATATATATAGCCTACAATAATAAAACTTGTTTTTTTTAAACTAAATTAAGTTATATATATATATACTGTAGGCTGTGTATATATATTGTACCATAGCGCCACCTAGAGGGCTGCAGAGAACTTTCAGTTTTGCACCTGAGGGCCGCGGGAGGGACTGCATAGGTTATCAACTGAAGACACCAGAGAAGATAAGCTATGTTATCCATGAGACGCTACGTTACAATGCAGCTTCCGGCCACATGGTGGCGGTAATGCGTCAGTCAGTTGTTTAACAAGCTCACAGAAGAACAGAAGAAGACATTCAGCTACCTGCTCACCTGTAGCAAAAGCGATGGAGACATTTTTAAAAAGTAAAAAAGAAGACAAAAGTGGTGCCGAACCCTGAAAAGACTAAAATTTTGCACAAGTACAATCCTGACTTCATCATGTACGGCTTTGTGGACGGAGGTATGGTGTTTATTTATTTATCCTCTTAAGCCCAATAGCCCCAGCCGGCAGGGGCAACAGTGCCCCCCATAAATGTAAAACGCCTCAGGGCCGTAAAACAAGCACCGATATAGTCATATGACACACTGATTTGTTCAGAAGAAGCTCAGTTATTGAGCCAGCACAACCATTTACAGCTCCACACAACACAAGTCAAACACCGAGCAGCTGATTGCGCCATTTGCTAAAACTGTTTGCTCTGTGTAAGCACTGCGCATGCCCGCAGTCACCACGGTCTTCGTATCTTTAATTTCACGACAAACAACACATCAATTAAAAGCTGAGATTTCACTGATGCCAGCAGTGTAACTCCCATTACTGTGAAAACTTATGGAATAAACCGTCAAAGAAAAATCCAAACAAACTTCCCATTGTAAATTTACAACTACAAATTATGTCTTACCTTCGCTGTTTTTATGGTTAAAAGTTGTGTCTGGTCGCATAATATTCCTAGTAACAGCTACTCCAATGTCTCTGGATCATTTTGAGTCGATTCAAGCCAGTTTCCATTTATTTACATGGCATGGGGGATGAATTGAAGATAGCCTGCTTCTCGTCGTCCTCAATGAGACCCAGATGTGACCACACGGGTTTTGTCTCCATCTAGTGGTTGAACTGTGCTATTGCGACACATTTAACTGCACTACTTTCTAAAACTAAGGGTGTGAGCTTTCATTGCAGTGGTATGTTATTCATATAGACCCTGTAGTTGCCGAGATATACTATATTCATGATGGGCATGTCATTTGTGAGCAGGACCCTGAGCCACAGGCCATGGGAGGAAGAGATTAATTTAAAATATATTATATTATTATTATATTATTATTATTTTGAATGTATTTATTCATCACCACATTTTTATTGATTGATTGATTGATTGATTTTTTATTCTGAGTCCCTCCTTTTTTGTTAAAAGTAAAATTTAAATATTGGTATTTTTTTATGAATAAGCCTGACTTTAGCCTTTACATTTTTTCTTGCTATATTTGTTCCATGAGTTATCAGTAAAAGTTAATAAAAGTCTTTTTGGTGATCACATTTTATCATGTCATTTTCATTATTTATTAAATGTTATTAAGGTTTTGGCTTGTTAAACTGTAAGTGGATTTGGTTTATTATTGAATATACAAATCAAACCAAGAGTGAGATCAATTAAAACTATACAGTGTTAATATTTAATGGGCCACTCTGCACTGAGCCTCAAGGTCCAAAAGGTTAAGAACCTCTGCTATAGACTATACACTATAGGCTGTATATATAAATACTGTAGGCTGTACATATACTATAGCCTATACACTATAGGCTGTATATATGTATTGTAGGCTGTATATATACTATAGCCTGTACACTATAGGCTGTATATATAGGCTACTGTAGACTTAAAAAAATATTTATTTGTTCCAATCATGGCCATTTTCAAATCATACAAACAAACAAACAAACAAACAAACAAACAAACAAAAAAAAAATTATCATCTGAATCATATTCCATGACTGAAAAGGAGCAGGAAGAAGAAAGTCTTTATATATATATAATTGGTATTCTATATATTGCATGCAGGTTGTGTTTTTTTACAGCATGTAAAACACCTGATTTCCCCCTCTCTGACTCAAACACATTTTTGGATCACATTGGAGGAGGATTTCTGATTTTGGATGGATCACATTTCGGGGAGTCTTGTGACTGGTCACCATAGATTCAGGCCGTTTACAGTCACACCGAGGCTTGTAATCTGACACTGCTGTAAAAACAAAAGTGATAGCAAGCAGCTGCTGTTTCTGTCTCTGGACTTTGTGCTGCAGGTTTCTTTATTTTACAGATAATATTCATGTAAGTCTATTTGAGCCTGTCAAGTCAATCCTTCACCAAATGTGGAGATCACCTTTTGAACAGACTGGGACGGCCGCTCTGTACCTTGGACTCGTTCTGTCACAACTGGTTGGAGAAGGTAAGCTCATCGAGTAATTAATCATGTAGAGAGGTTTTTTACAGATAAAAGATTTTAGATTTCCACTAAAGGAATGATTTATTGAGGAATAACTGTGTAGATTTTTGTATTTTCTTTTCTGTTCTTCTTGCCAATTTCTGTTTGTATAATTGTAGATATTATGGGCTTATTTCTATATCATTTATAATAACCCAGTGGCTCCATTTTGTTTCTAATACATCATGTTGGGTGAGTCATGTTGCCTAATGTGATGTCCCTGATTCCTGTTAGTCACCTGACAGACTGGAAGAAATTTCCCCAGAGAATAATCCCCTAAAAAAACACGTCAGCTTTACATTTCATTGTTATAGACCATCATTATCACAGCAAGCTGCAAGTTTTAAGATCGAGTCCCTAATTAAGTGTCAGAAACAACAATCAGATGTGAAGTTTCCTTTCATTAAAGTCACATTGTCACCATCTGTTAGTGCAGTTTGTCGACAGGAAACATAAAAACTCTCCAAGTTTGTGCATCAATGGTCGCTCTTGGAAAAGCTCTGCAATTAAGAGTCTGAGAGAGTCTGTAAAATAAACAAATTACTAAGTCTATAACATTAAAATCCAGATCACAACTTCCCCATAACGCCAGAAGAAATGTCCTTAAGTTCTCATGTTGTCCGAAATGCAGACATTTATTTTGAAAGGATACAGAAAGAAGAAAAGCAGAAAACCTTCACAGCAAGATGCAGGAACCACATGACTGACACATGTTGTCCTTGTGTCAAGAAAGAAGGAAGGGACGAAGGAAGGGAGGAGAGGAAAGAAGGAAGGAAGGAGGGAGGAAAGGACGAAGGTGGGGGAGGAAAGAATAGAAAAGGAGGGAGGAAGGAAAGAAGGGAGGAAGGTGGGGGAGGAAAGAATAGAAAAGGGGGGAGGAAGGAATGAAGGAAAGACGGAAGGAAGGGAGGAAAGAAGGACAGACAGAAAGGAGGAAGGAAGGAAGGGAGGAAAGAAGGACAGAGGGAAGGAAAGGAAGGAAGGAAGGGAGGGAGGAAAGAAGGAACAGTCAAAACAGACGGGGTCAATTTGAACTGGGAGGATGACACAAGGGTTAAAGCATCTATAAATTATGTTTTTACATTAACAGTGTGTTAAATGTCAGTGTGTAATATGTTACAATGAACCTACGGAGTTTTATTAGAGGTTCCTCTCAGCTTTATGGAGCTTTATAGTTGAGTTTCAGCTCATTGTTAAGCTGTCTGGCTCCAACTTTACTGTTTCGGTTCCCTCTCAGCGCTCTCATAGCATCGTTTTCAGAGAGAAAAGCTGTAAAAAGCCACTGTACACTATCTGCTCAGCACCAAAATGCAAACAGGCATAGTTAGCTGTAGACTAGCTGGTGAACATAGTGGAGCATTTAGCAGCTTAAAGAGCCAGATATTTCCCTCAGGAACTTTGTAGAGAGTAAAAACAGAACTAAAAAATAGTGAAAATTGGACTTTACATTCAGCAGGTTGGACAGAAACACGACTCTGTATTCAATTGGTTGCAATCTGCCACCCCGCCACTAGATGGCACTAAATCCCACAGACTGGTCCTTTTAACCTTCCTGTTGTCCTCGAAGGAAGGAAGGAAGGAAGGGAGGGAGGGAGTAAGGAAGAAGAAAGGAAGGGAGGGAGGAAGGAAGGAAGAAGGAAGGAAGGGAGGGAGGAAGGAAGGAAGGAAGAAGGAAGGAAAGGAGGGAAGGAAGGGAGAGAGGGAGGAAGAAGGACGGAAAGGAGGGAAGGGAGGGAGGGAGGGAGTAAGGAAGAAGGAGGAAGGAAGGAAGGGAGGGAGGGAGGGAGGGAGTAAGGAAGGAAAGGAAGGGAGGGAGGAAGGAAGGAAAGGAGGGAAGGAAGGAAAGGAGGGAGGAAGGAAAGGAGGAAGGAAGGGAGGGAGGGAAGAAGGAAGGGAGGAAGGAAGGAGGGAGGGAGGAAAGGAGGAAGGAAGGGATGAAGGTAGGAAAGAAGGACAGAGGAAAGAAAGAGAGGAGAGACTGAGGAAGGGGGGGAGGAAGGAAAGAAGATGGGTCAATTTGACCCGGGAGGACGACACGAGGGTTAAAGGCGATATTTTTTTTACCCTCAAGCGTGCAAATAATCTGTTAATGCAGGTTTCACTCTCTCTAATATTTACCAGCAGACTTTAAACATTGACAGTGTTATTTTTCGTCTCCAGGCAGCGTTGTCAAGGTGATCTGTCAGCCTGGTCAGCGGGTCACGTTGCCCTGTACGTATCACTATGAAGACCATACGAACATCTCTCAGCTGTCTGTACAGTGGAGGAGCCCAAACAACGAGCTGCTGTGTCACTACATCAAACACAAGGCTTTCCAAAACTGCACCGCCGGCTACGCCATCACCTACGCCCCCGGCAACATCACGCTCAGCATCCAGCAGGTCAAGATGGAGGACTTTGGGGCTCACGTTTGTTCTGTGAGCAAACGACATGAGTTCTCTGACTTCAGCATTGAGCTGGCAAAGATGTCAGGTAGGTCCAACATTTGGTTTGTGCACGTTAAAGGTGAAGGCTGTCAATTTTATATATTATTATTATTGTGCAAATGTCATGTTTGGAGCCAAACCAACAATGAACTGATCTACTAACACGTATAAGTTGTATAAGATGTGGTGGAAGAAGTACTCAGATCCTTTACTTAAGTCAAAGTACCAATACAGCAATTTAAAAATACTCCATTATAAGTCCTGCATAAAAAATCCTGCTACAGTAAAAGTACTGCAGTATTATAGAGATGTAGTATGCAGTATTATGGTAAAAGTATTACTTTATATACAGTTAGCTAGTTTATACTACTTTATATACAGTTAGCTAGTTTACACTACTTTATATACAGTTAGCTAGTTTATACTACTTAATATACAGTTAGCTAGTTTATACTACTTTATATACAGTTAGCTAGTTTACACTACTTTATATACAGTTAGCTAGTTTACACTACTTTATATACAGTTAGCTAGTTTATACTACTTTATATACAGTTAGCTAGTTTACACTACTTTATATACAGTTAGCTAGTTTATACTACTTTATATACAGTTAGCTAGTTTACACTACTTTATATACAGTTAGCTAGTTTACACTACTTTATATACAGTTAGCTAGTTTACACTACTTTATATACAGTTAGCTAGTTTACACTACTTTATATACAGTTAGCTAGTTTATACTACTTTATATACAGTTAGCTAGTTTATACTACTTTATATACAGTTAGCTAGTTTATACTACTTTATATACAGTTAGCTAGTTTATACTACTTTATATACAGTTAGCTAGTTTATACTACTTTATACACAGTTAGCTAGTTTATACTACTTTATATACAGTTAGCTAGTTTATACTACTTTATATACAGTTAGCTAGTTTATACTACTTTATATACAGTTAGCTAGTTTATACTACTTTATATACAGTTAGCTAGTTTACACTACTTTATATACAGTTAGCTAGTTTATACTACTTTATACACAGTTAGCTAGTTTATACTACTTTATATATAGTTAGCTAGTTTAGTCCAGTGGTTCCCAACCTAGGGCTGGGGCCCCTCCAAAGGGTCAGCAGATAAATGTGAGGGCTGGTGAGATGATTAATGGGAGAGGAAAGAAGAAAAAACAAAGTTCTGATACACAAATGTGTTTTCAGTTTGTGGACTTTTTCTCTAATCTTTGATTTCTGCTGAAATATTGGATCATTTGAACATTTATGAATCAATCAATGAAAGCATGTGAGAAGTTTAGAGGGAAAAATCAGTATTTGGTGGAGCTGTTAACAACTCATAGACATCTGAAATGTGAGCCGACTACACACTGCTTTTTGGTTTCATCTTTAACAATGAGTTGTATTTTAAAAGCTTGTTATATTATCCATTGTGTCAAATCTGCAAAGTAATCTGAAAAGTAACTAAAGCTGTTAAATAAATGTAGTGGAGTAGAAAGTACAATATTTCCCTCTGAGATGTAGAAAGTAGCATCACATGGAAATACTACAGTAAAGTACAAGTATATCAAAGTTATACCAAACCCACAATATTTGTCAGTAGATCAGTTCATTGTTGGTTGAGATTTGTTGACAGTCAGTAAAATATAGAAACTCATCAGACTGCTCCTTTAAAGTCTCTGCGTCACTGTGGTCTAACAGGATCTGTTGGTCTCTTTAGAAACTGTCACCTCGGCACCAAAGAGTGGATCGAGTCAGTCAGGTACGTTCACATGAAGCAGACGTCAGACTACTTCCTGCTTGCTTGTCAGTGTTAAAGGGATATTTCACCACAAATTGAAGTTTTAGTTCATTCTCTTTCCTTCCTCCCTCCCTCCCTTCCTTCATTCCTCCCTCCCTCCCTCCCTCCTTTCCTTTCCCTTCCTTCCCTCCTTCCTCCCTCCCTCCTTCTTTCCTTCCTTCCTCCTTCTTTCCTCCCTTCCTGTGTTCCTTCCTCCCTCCCTCCCTCTTTCCTTCCTCCCTCCCTCCCTCTTTCCTTCCTTCATTCCTCCCTGCTTTCCTTCCATCTTCCTTTCCTTCCTTCCTTCCATCCTCCCTCCTTTCCTTCCTTCATTCCTCCCTCCCTCCCTCCCTCCTTTCCTTTCCTTTCCTTGACCTTCCTTCCTCCCTCCCATCCTTCCTTGACTCGAGGACAACAGGAGGGTTAAACATATGTACCGAGACCTCAGACATTATATTTTCTATTAAGAGAAAATATAAAATAAATATATGTAATATATTATAAAGTCCACAGAGATGCTGCTATGGTCTAAATTTAATTTTTGAGTTATTTTCTCTTTGCTTGTGTTTTGTTTTTTCTCTATAATTTATCACATTAGATCTTATTAATTCATATCGGCCACTTTGAATTATAGTTCTTCATTAAAGTTATTGATTCAATTTCATCTGATTTTAATCTAATAGCCTGATCTTTTAAAGCAGTGCCCATCTTTTTTCATTTTGTGTTGAATTATTCCTTTAAAGGTTCAGGCTTACATCATTTATTATCAAATAATTACACACACGCAGTTTAACCTTTGTGTCGTCCTCCCGGGTCAAATTGACCCTGTCTGTTTTGACTGTTCCTTCTGTCCTCCCTCCCTCCTTCCCTCTTTCTTTCCTCCCTTCCGTCTCTCCTTCCTCCCTCCCTTCCTTCCTTCCTTCCTTCCTTTCTTCTTTTCGCCCTTCCTTCCTTGTCTCTTTCTTTCCTCCCCCCTACTTTCCTCCCTTCCTTCTTTCCTCTGTCCTTCTGTCCCTCCTCCCTCCCTCCTTCTCTCTTTCTTTCCTCCCTTCTGTCTTTCCTTCCTTCCTCCCTTCCTTCCTTCCTTTCTTCCTTTCTTCCTTCCTTCCTTGTCTCTTTCTTTCCTCCCCCCTACCTTCCTCCCTTCCTCTTTTCCTTTTTCCCTCCCTCCTACCTTCTTTCCTTCCTTCATTCCTTCCTTCCTTTGTTCCTTCCTCCCTCCTTTCCTTCCTTTTTCCTTCCTCCTTCCTTTCCTTCTTTCCTCCCTCCTTTCCTTCCTTCTTCCTTCCTCCTTCCTCCCTTCCTTCCCCCTTCCTTTCCTTTCCTTCCTTCTTCCTCCCTTCCTTCCTTGACTCGAGGACAACAGGAGGGTTAAAGCTTTACTGCGTATTAACTGGACATTATATTTAACAAAGAGCATTAATACATGTGTTTGTTGTTTCAGGTCCCGGCTGGAGGCTCGTTCTTCTTCTTCACACTTTGGTTTTGTGTGTTTTCATGTAGGAAATAAAACTGATGTATTTATTTAATGAATGTTGATGAAGCCCGCAGACAGAAACACGCTTTAATGTAAATCCACACAGCAGACACACCTCTCAATAAAATATCTACTATAATACTGGACAATGTGTTGGGTCTCGTGTGTGTGTGTGTGTGTGTGTGTGTGTGTGTGTGTGTGTGTGTGTGAGTGAGAGAGAGATTTTCAGATATCTGTTATGTTTTTGTTTCTGCTGTTGTGTTGAATAGAAACATCGGAGGGATTCACTGCTTCCTGTTGGACAGTCTGTGCGTGTAATCATGTTTACAGTAGGTGTGTGTGTGTGTGTGTGTGAGAGAGAGAGAGATAGATTGTATTACTATCTTTGTGAGGACCAACTTGAAAGATTTATGGCATTTAGACTTGTGTGTGTGATTCTATTACTATCTTTGTGAGGACCAATTTGAAAGATTTATGGCATTTAGACTTCATTGAATCCTCCTAAAGTGTAGATGATAGTTATATATTCAGTTATATAATCAGTAACTATGGGAACCAACCATCTATCTGCATAATCATTATTTCACTATGATTAACATCATGTTGTCCAAAGACATCAATCAGATGTTAATTAATCTGTTTTCAGCACAGACCATCCTTCATGTGTGTACAGAGATATTCATACACAGCTTGTATTAATCAGTAAAGCTCTTTTAGAGAAATTAATCCCGAGTTTTCACATGAAATATGAGCGTCTCAGCCACAGTTTCTCATTTCACAACAAAGTCTTCTGTATTGGGCTCTTCCACTTATCCGGTTGTAGTTTCTCCCGTTGCCCTCGCTGCACTGGCATTAGCAGCAGCATTTCCAGGAATAGCTGGTGATATTAATCCTAGAAAGCTGCAGGAGCCCTCCAGCTACATAACTCAGAAAAAGAGGAAAGAATTGAATGAAAAGAGGAAGGAATTTAGGAGAGAAGGAAGGAAGGAAGGACGGAAGGAAGGAAGGAAGGAAAGGAGTAAGGATGAAAAGAGGAAGGAATTTAGGAGAGAAGGAAGGAAGGAAAGGAGTAAGGAGGGAGGAAAGGAGGAAGGAAGGAAAGAAGTAAAGAAGTAAGGATGAAAAGAGGAAGGAATTTAGGAGAGAAGGAAGGAAGGAGTAAGGAGGGAGGGAAGGAGGAAAGGGCGAAGGAAGGAGGGAGGGAGGGAGGGAGGAAAGGGCGAAGGAAGGAAGGAAGGAAAGGAGTAAGGAGGGAGGGAGGGAGGAAAGGGCGAAGGAAGGAAGGAAAGGAGTAAGGAGGGAGGGAGGGAGGAAAGGGCGAAGGAAGGAAGGAAGGAGGGAAGGAAGGAAAGGAGTAAGGAGGGAGGAAGGAAGGAAAGAAGTAAAGAAGTAAGGATGAAAAGAGGAAGGAATTTAGGAGAGAAGGAAGGAAGGAGTAAGGAGGGAGGGAAGGAGGAAAGGGCGAAGGAAGGAGGGAGGGAGGGAGGGAGGGAGGGAGGAAAGGGCGAAGGAAGGAAGGAAGGAAAGGAGTAAGGAGGGAGGGAGGGAGGAAAGGGCGAAGGAAGGAAGGAAAGGAGTAAGGAGGGAGGGAGGGAGGGAGGAAAGGAGGAAGGAAGGAAAGGAGTAAGGAGAGAGGAAAGGAGGAAGGAAGGAAAGAAGTAAAGAAGTAAGGATGAAAAGAGGAAGGAATTTAGGAGAGAAGGAAGGAAGGAAGGAGTAAGGAAGGAGGGAAGGAGGAAGGGGCGAAGGAAGGAGGGAGGAAAGGGCGAAGGAAGGAAGGAAGGAAAGAAGTAAGGAGGGAGGGAGGGAGGAGGAAGGAAGGAAGGAAAGGAGTAAGGAGGGAGGGAGGGAGGAAAGGGCGAAGGAAGGAAGGAAAGGAGTAAGGAGGGAGGGAGGAAGGAAAGGAGGAAGGAAGGAAGGAAGGAAGGATGGAAGGAGGAGGGCTCTTCCACTTATCTGGTTGTACTGTAGTTTCCTCCGTTGCCCTCGCTGCACTGACATTAGCAGCAGCATTTCCAGGAATAGCTGGTGATATTAATCCTAGAAAGCCTGCAGGAGCCCTCCAGCTACATAACTCCGAAAAAGAGGAAAGAATTGAATGAAAAGAGGAAGGAAGGAAGGACGGAAGTAAGGAAGGAAGGAAAGGAGTAAGGATGAAAAGACGAAGGAATTTAGTAGAGAAGGAAGGAAGGAAAGGAGGAAGGAAGGAAAGAAGTAAAGAAGTAAGGATGAAAAGAGGAAGGAATTTAGGAGAGAAGGAAGGAAGGAGTAAGGAGGGAGGGAAGGAGGAAAGGGCGAAGGAAGGAGGGAGGGAGGGAGGGAGGAAAGGGTGAAGGAAGGAAGGAAGGAAAGGAGTAAGGATGAAAAGAGGAAGGAATTTAGGAGAGAAGGAAGGAAGGAAAGGAGTAAGGAGGGAGGAAAGGAGGAAGGAAGGAAAGAAGTAAAGAAGTAAGGATGAAAAGAGGAAGGAATTTAGGAGAGAAGGAAGGAAGGAGTAAGGAGGGAGGGAAGGAGGAAAGGGCGAAGGAAGGAGGGAGGGAGGGAGGGAGGAAAGGGCGAAGGAAGGAAGGAAGGAAAGGAGTAAGGAGGGAGGGAGGGAGGAAAGGGCGAAGGAAGGAAGGAAAGGAGTAAGGAGGGAGGGAGGGAGGAAAGGGCGAAGGAAGGAAGGAAGGAGGGAAGGAAGGAAAGGAGTAAGGAGGGAGGAAGGAAGGAAAGAAGTAAAGAAGTAAGGATGAAAAGAGGAAGGAATTTAGGAGAGAAGGAAGGAAGGAGTAAGGAGGGAGGGAAGGAGGAAAGGGCGAAGGAAGGAGGGAGGGAGGGAGGGAGGGAGGGAGGAAAGGGCGAAGGAAGGAAGGAAGGAAAGGAGTAAGGAGGGAGGGAGGGAGGAAAGGGCGAAGGAAGGAAGGAAAGGAGTAAGGAGGGAGGGAGGGAGGGAGGGAGGAAAGGAGGAAGGAAGGAAAGGAGTAAGGAGAGAGGAAAGGAGGAAGGAAGGAAAGAAGTAAAGAAGTAAGGATGAAAAGAGGAAGGAATTTAGGAGAGAAGGAAGGAAGGAAGGAGTAAGGAAGGAGGGAAGGAGGAAGGGGCGAAGGAAGGAGGGAGGAAAGGGCGAAGGAAGGAAGGAAGGAAAGAAGTAAGGAGGGAGGGAGGGAGGAGGAAGGAAGGAAGGAAAGGAGTAAGGAGGGAGGGAGGGAGGAAAGGGCGAAGGAAGGAAGGAAAGGAGTAAGGAGGGAGGGAGGAAGGAAAGGAGGAAGGAAGGAAGGAAGGAAGGATGGAAGGAGGAGGGCTCTTCCACTTATCTGGTTGTACTGTAGTTTCCTCCGTTGCCCTCGCTGCACTGACATTAGCAGCAGCATTTCCAGGAATAGCTGGTGATATTAATCCTAGAAAGCCTGCAGTAGCCCTCCAGCTACATAACTCAGAAAAAGAGGAAAGAATTGAATGAAAAGAGGAAGGAAGGAAGGACGGAAGTAAGGAAGGAAGGAAAGGAGTAAGGATGAAAAGACGAAGGAATTTAGTAGAGAAGGAAGGAAGGAAAGGAGGAAGGAAGGAAAGAAGTAAAGAAGTAAGGATGAAAAGAGGAAGGAATTTAGGAGAGAAGGAAGGAAGGAGTAAGGAGGGAGGGAAGGAGGAAAGGGCGAAGGAAGGAGGGAGGGAGGGAGGGAGGAAAGGGTGAAGGAAGGAAGGAAGGAAAGGAGTAAGGAGGGAGGGAGGGAGGGAGGGAGGAAAGGGCGAAGGAAGGAAGGAAGGAAAGGAGGGAGGGAGGGAGGAAAGGGCGAAGGAAGGAAGGAAAGGAGTAAGGAGGGAGGGAGGGAGGAAAGGAGGAAGGAAGGATGGAAGGATGGAAGGAGGAGGGAGCCAACAAAGTCTTCTGTATTGGGCTCTTCTATTTATCCGGTTGTACTGTAGTTTCTCCCGTTGCCCTCGCTGCGCTGGCATTAGCAGCAGCATTTCCAGGAATAGCTGGTGATATTAAAGGGCGAAGGAAGGAAGGAAGGAAGGAAGGAAGGAAGGGAGTAAGGAGGAAGGAAGGAAGGAAGCACTGGCATTAGCAGCAGCAGCATTTCCAGGAATAGCTGGTGATATTAATCCTAGAAAGCTGCAGGAGCCCTCCAGCTACATAACTCGGCTTCCTGTGAGCCTGATACGATCTGCACATGTCCGCTGACAGCTGACGCACAGCTTCATCTCCACCGAGCTCAGTTCATCGAAGGTCGACATGCGACAGGCGGCGTTCAAGCATCAAACCAGAGTTAAACATAATGAAACAATACATTAGATATAAATATACACGAGGAGATGAACTGAGGAGGATAGTCGGATTTAATGGGTCAAGTAAGGGTCAATGAGATTTCTAGAGTTATATATTAATATAGCTAAGCCTCCTGTTGTCCTCAGGTCAAGGAAGGACAGAAGGAAGGACAGGAGGAAGGAAGGAAAAGAGGAAGGAAGGAAGGAAAGGAAAGGAAAGGAGTAAGGACGAAAAGAGGAAGGAATTTAGGAGAGAAGGAAGGAAGGAAAGGAAAGGAGTAAGGAGGGAAGGAAGGAAGGAAAGAAAGAAAGGAGTAAGGAGGGAGGGAGGAAAGGAGGAAGGAAGGAAGGAAGGAAAGGAGTAAGGAGGAAGGAATTTAGGAGAGAAGAAAGGAAAGGAAAGGAGGAAGGAAGGACAGGAGGAAGGAAGGAAAGGAGTCAGGAGGAAAAGAGGAAGGAAGGAAGGAGAGATGGAAGGAACGAAGGAGGGAAAGGAGTAAGGACAAAAAGAGGAAGGAATTTAGGAGAGAAGGAAGGAAGGAAGGAAGGAAGGAAAGGAGTAAGGAGGGAAGGAAGGAAGGAAGGAAGCAAAGGAGGAGGGAAGAAGGAAGGAAGGAAGGAAAGAAGGAACAGTCAAAAGAGAGACGGGGTCAATTTGACCCGGGAGGACGACAGGGTTAGGGTTAATACAAGTTGTGGTTGTATCTCAGCTTCTGTGAGAAATTCAAGTCTGTAAATATGAAGTTTGAGTGTCTAAATAACTTTGTAGTATATAAATATTAAAGTATATCAGCGGAGAGTTTAAAGTGCTTTGTGCTTTTACATGTGAGTAAACTGAAAAGTCTTGAAACTGAAACTACATTCAAACTCAATTCACACAGTTTTTCTCACATGTTTACAAAGATTAATTCCCACATATAGGTTTTGACATTACATCTCTACATTATTGCATAAACTCTAAATCTTTTTGACCCTCATATGAGCCCGTACACATTTTCTCTATGTCTAAGTCTGTCTTTATAAACTTAGTATCATGAGTCAAGATATTGCTCTGATTGTCTGAGTTTTCTTGTTAATAATTTTGATCCTTTTGAACTTTTGATCCCCTCAATATGTGTTTTAAAACTCATAAAATTATCTGTCTGGGTTAATAAATACATTTTATATGTTTTTTCCCCCACAAAATGTGTTCCGTTAACCTGTTAAAAATCCTTAAACATGTATTTTAAATGTCTTTTTGAGGTTATAAGGTTAAAAATCTCTAAATAACCAAGGCATATCCACTTTAAATGTCTCATAAAGACATAATTATATTTAAATTATAAGGTTAAAAATCTTTTCTCACGTTTGTTCTGTATCTGTTTTTTTGTTTTTTAATAGCTGTACTTTAACACACAAATTGCCAAAAAATATAGATTAATGTGGATTCAGATTAGTCTAATTGTTGAAATACATTCATATTATCTCCCTGAGCAGATTATATACTGATATCATGTCTATTTTTATCTCTTATATTTGTTTCCTATCAAATTAATTCAACTGTATTTCGAGGGATGAAAGAACTACAGGCTGTAATACCCTAGTTTGGCCGCTAGATGGCGATATTATCAAAACTTAAACTCGCCGGTGAGTCTGAAGCTGCCAGTGAAGAAAAAGGTTAAGGGGTGAAACAGAAAGCGGATATTTAGTCATGAATTAGATTTATGGTGAAGATTTATGAAGTCATGACAGTGAACCAGCATGAGGAGGAGGACTCTTAAAAACTGACACAGATAAACGAGATTCAGACATCTTTAGTTGTTACATGTTAAAAAGTCTTCTGTGGAAAAAGATTTGAATTTATTTAAAGGTATAAAATAGAAAAGTTATCAAATCCTTTAGCAGATATATAACCCTCCTGTTGTCCTCAGGTCAAGGGAGGAAGGAAGGAAGGAAGGACAGGAGGAAGGAAGGAAAAGAGGAAGGAAGTAAGGAGAGAAGGAAGGAAAGAAAGGAGTAAGGAGGGAGGGAAGGAAAAGAGGAAGGAAGTAAGGAGAGAAGGAAGGAAGGAAGGAAAGGAGTAAGGCAGGAGGGAAGGAAGGAAGGAAGGAAGGAAGGAAAGGTGTAAGGACGAAAAGAGGAAGAAAGAAAGGAAGGAAGGAAGGAAGGAGGGGAAGGAGGGAAGAAGCAAGGAGAGAAGGAAGGAAGGAAAGAAGTAAGGAGGAAAAGAGGAAAGGAAGTAAGGAGAGAAGGAAGGAAGGAAGAAAAGGGGAAGGATGAAAAGAGGAAGGAATTTATGAGAGAAGGAAGGAAGGAAGAAAAGGAGGAAGGATGAAAAGAGGAAGGAATTTAGGAGAGAAGGAAGGAAGGAAAGGAGTAAGGAGGGAAGGAAGGAGGGGAAGGAGGGAGGAAGGAAGGAAGGAAGCAAGGAAGGAGGAGGGAGCAAAGAAAGAGGGGAGGAGGGGAAGAAGGAAGGAAAAATTAAAGAAAGAGGGAAGAAGGAAGGAAAGAAGGAACAGTCAAAAGAGACGGGGTCAATTTGACCCGTGAGGCCGACAGGAGGGTTAAAGGAGTAGTTCGACATTTTGGGAAATTCACATAAAAGCCTTTTTTTGCAGAGTTTTACATGATAGGATCGAGACCACTCCCATCTATAAAGTATGGGAGTATGAAGTCCAGCTAACCCAAAATGTAATGTCTGATATATGAGGATGCTGGCTGACAAAGTTTATTTTACCCAGTACTATCTTTTCTTTACATATATTAATTATTTAAAAAGACCAACAAGTCAGTTTGAGCCTGGATTAAAAAGCCGTTATAAAGTTTGTTTTTGTTGCAGCCTTTAAAATAAAATAAGAGGAAGGAAGTGTGTGTTCTCAGGATTGGTTTAACACTTCCTTCTTTTTACATATATGAGAATTTAAACTATGAACAGGCGACAGTCAAGATCAACACATCTGACATATGACGAGTATATGAAGCAGAGCCATAAAACCAGTGTTCCTCGTGCGACCACGCGCGACGCAGCTCTGGATCGAGTCTGTTTACTCCATTTTTTTTTATCTGCATCTACAAAAAAAAAAAAAAAAAAAAAAAACCCACATTGACAGCTTGGATCAGAGCGCACGATAAACGGCCTTATGTCAACAGCAGGATGTGAGGTTTCCTGAGGACGAGCTGGACGGCTGCCAGCTCTGTGAGTGAAACCTGATGTTTTATATACCACCGCATCTGATCGGACACGTGAGAAGCCTTATTTAAGCTCGAGCTCCAAACCTACGTATGGCACAGCTGGCCCCCGCGCGCGAGCTCCAGGTCAAATGAGGCAAAGCTAATCGTTTTCTGTCCTCAAGTCACGTTTGTTTTTTTGTTTTTTTTGGGGGGGGGCTAAAAGTCTGAAATAAAAAGGATCTACTTTTTTTTTTTTTTTTTAAGTGGAGTGTGTTGTAATCTAAGTATAGGGACAGTTGAAGCCTCAGGTGATATTTGCCAGACTGCTGCTGCTGTGGTTCATATGATTAGTGTCATGTTTCATTTCAAAGACCTGTTGAAAGCACATTTTTTTTGAAGTATTTGAAATATAAAATTTGAGGTATTTGTACTTAATTTGACTCATTTGCAATTTTATGCTACTTATATTTTTACTCATTTACATATCAGAGGTAAATTTTAGACTTTTAACTTTCTTACACTTCTCTTGTCGCTATAGTTACAAATTACATAGAAGATATTTAAACCCTTAACCCTTAAACAGACAACGTGCACCAGGAGATACAGACTCTTTAAGCTTCGTGTTGTCCTTCCTTCCTTCCTTCCTCTGTCCTTCCTTCCTTCCTTCCTTCCTCTGTCCTTCCTTCCTTCCTTCCTTCCTCTGTCCTTCCTTCCTTCCTTCCTTCCTCAGATCTAAGTTCAGCTGTTAGGGTAAATGTTCCCTCCTTCTGTCCTTTCTTCCTTCCTTCATCTGTCCTTCCTTTCTTTCTTCATTCCTCCCTTCCTTCCTTCCTTCCTTCCTTCCTCCCTCCCTTCCTCCGTCCTCCCTTTCCTCTCTCCTCCCTCCTCCCTTTCCTCTCTCCTTCCTCCCTTCCTTCCCTTCCTTCCTCCTTTCCTTCCTTCTTCCTCCCTTGCTTCCCTTCCTTCCTCCTTTCCTTCCTTTTTCCCTCCTTCCCTTCCTTCCTTCCTTCCCTTCCTTCCTCCTTTCCTTCCTTCCTTCCTTCCTTCCCTTCCTTCCTCCTTTCCTTCCTTCCTTGCTCCCTTGCTTCCCTTCCCTCCTTCCTTCTTTCCTTCCTTCCTTCCTTCCTTACTTTAGGTGCAAATGACATAACTAGTAAGGTCTGTTTAAGGGTTAAACAGATAACATGCACCAGGAGAGACAAACCAAAACTAAATGAACTGATGCCCTGACCTACGAATATCATACCATATTATATTATATTGTCTCCTGTGCAATTTACAATGCCCTCACTTTCCCTTTATATAAGGTTTTATGCACTTTTATGCACTTTATTTCTAGAGAAGTCTATGTTTTATAGATGTATGTGTCTTTCTTGGGTGTCTTTTTAACTTGACTTGACTCTCTGAACACAAGAGTTCCTATGTGTGCAAGCACAAATGGAAAATAAAGTTCTTGAATCTTGAGATACATACATACAGTGGTGGAAAAAAGTTTTTGGACACCCCATGCATTTGTGAATTATTGCATTAAGAATCACTCTTAATTCTTCAAGTGCAATTTCTTTTAGTACAGTCAGTCAGTCACAGCCAAAATACTAAACACATCTTAAAATGGATTATCAAAAGGTCTGTTTCAAAGCGTAAACTGAAGAATTTAGGAGAATTAAAAGCAGTAATTCAAGAAGAATGGTACAAGATTACCCCTCAACAGTGTGAAAGGCTGGTGGGGAACATGCCAGCCAGGATTAGAGCTCTACTGTGTGCTAATGGCAGGGCTACTAAATATTAATATGATGATGTGATGGTTTATTTATTTTTTGTTCAGTTTTGAACACATTATCTGTTATTTGTTGATTTTGATACCAACAATGTTGAGAACTGACATACTGAAACTGTCAAGAATTTAGTTTAGTTAGTTTTTCTTGTAAACAATAAACAAAAAAATATAATTTGTATTTGTTTGTGTCTGTCTAATGCAGCCACACCTTTTGAAACACAAAAAAGATATTTCCACAAACATTTCATGATAATATTTGAGATTGTGTAAACTTTTAAGCGTGTCCGCCACTGTATATACATTATTTCTACCTTAATAGGGGCAATGCTTCCTAGTGGAGATACATGAAAATCCAAAATATACAAAATCATTTTAAAATTATTTATAGAAATGTTTACTTAGGTACAAAAATTAGATAAACTAGTAACATCAAAGATAATAAGCATGTTTTAATCCTTGTGTCGTCCTCCCGGGTCAAATTGACCCCATCTCTTTTGACGGTTCCTTCTTTCCTCTTTCTTTAATTTTTACTTCCTTCTTCCCCTCCTCCCCTCTTTCTTTGCTTCCTCCTCCTTCCATCCTTCCATCCTTCCTTTCTTCCTTCTTTCCTTCCTTCCTTCTTTCCTTCTCTCCTAAATTCCTTCCTCTTTTCGTCCTTACTCCTTTCCTTCCTTCCTTCCTTCCTTCCTTCTCTCCTAAATTAAACTAGTAAAAACAAAGTAAATAAAAAGAATAATTATGATCTCATTTTCCACTCCTGCCTGTTTAAAGGTTAATAACTTATAAACTATAAAGCACTGTTATAGATTTCATCACCAAAAAGTTCAGTGTATAGTAGAAATTAGCTTCACCTCATCCCGAAATCTATCACCTTATCCCCCCCTAGCAACAAGAAAACTTTATTTTTATTAACCCTCCTGTTGTCCTCGTGTCAAGGAAGGAAGGGAGGAAGAAGGAAGGAAAGGAGGGAGGGAGGGAGGAAGGAAGGAAGGAAGGAAGAAAGAAGCAAGGAAGGAAGGAAGGAAGAAGCAAGGAAAAGAGGAAGGGAGGTAGGAGAGGAAGAAAGAAGGAAAGGAGGGAAGAGGGAAGGAAGGGAGGAAGAAGGAAGGAGGGAAGGAGGGAGGAAGGGAGGAAGGAAGTGATAAAAGAGAGAGGAAGGAAAGAAAGAGAGAGGAAGGAAGGAAGGAACATTTGTAGATTTCGTCACCAAAAAGTTCAGTTTATAGTCAAAATTAGCTTCACCTCATCCCGAAATCTACGGAGGCCCATAATCGCCCCTAGCAACAAGAAACAGACCACTTAAGTGTGTTTATCAATGAGATAAAAACTAATAAATGTGAATGAGCTACTTCTAAGAGATAATAATGTGATAGTATATCATAATTTAATTTGGACTTAAATTGCATTACATAATTACAAGATGTAAAGTAAAGATTATAAGATAGCGTCTCATGAGTATGACTCAGTGCTCTCATGATTACTGGAAACTTAATAAGTCTTCATTGTGAAATACTGTCTTATGAATATGAGGTAAAAAAAAAAGAAGTATAACTTCTTGTGCTAATTTTAGACTTTTTGTGGTCCGTCTCAAAGGAAAGGAGGGAGGGAGGAAGGAAGGAAGGAAGGGAGGAAGAAGGAAGGAAAGGAAAGGAGGGAGGAAGGAAGGAAGGAAAGGAGGAAGAAGGAAGGGAAGGAAAGGAGGTAGGAAGGAAGGAAGGAGGAAGAAGGAAGCGAGGAAGTAGGAAGGAAAGGAGGGAGGGAGGAAGGGAGGAAGAAAAGAAGGAAAGGAGGGAGGGAGGAAGGAAGGGAGGAAGAAGGAAGGAAGGAAGGAGGGAGGTAGGAGTAGAAGAAAGAAGGAAAGGAGGGAGGAAGGGAGGAAGGAAGTGAGAAAAGAGAGAGGAAGGAAGGAAGGAAGGAAGGAAGGAACATTTGTAGCATCTCATGAGTATGACTCAGTGCTCTCATGATTACTGGAAACTTTGGCAAAAATACAATATAATAAGTCTTCATTGTGAAATACTGTCTTATAAATATGATGTAAAAATATAACTTGTTGTTCTCGTTGCTAATTTTAGACTTTTTGTGGTCCATCGCTCTTTTTAAAACTTTCTTTTAACCCTCCTGTTGTCCTCGTGTCAAGGAAGGAAGGAAGGGAGGAAGAAGGAAGGAAAGGAGGGAGGAAGAAGGAAGGAAAGGAGGAAGGGAGGAAAGGAAAGGAAAGGAAATAAGGAAGGGAGGTAGGAGAGGAAGAAAGGAAAGGATGGAGGAAGAAGGAAGAAAGGAAAACAGAGAGGAAGGAAGGAGGGTGGGAGGAAGTGAGCCGAGGAAAAGAAAGAAGGAAGGGAGGAAAGCAGGGAGGAAGGAAGGAAGGAAGGAAGGAAGGAGGAACCAAAGAAGGAGGGAGGGAGGAAGTGAGCCGAGGAAAGGAAAGAAGGAAGGGAGGAAAGCAGGGAGGAAGGAAGGAAGGAAGGAAGGAAGGAAGGAAGGAGGAACCAAAGAAGGAGGGAGGGAGGAAGTGAGCCAAGGAAAGGAAAGAAGGAAGGGAGGAAAGCAGGGAGGAAGGAAGGAAGGAAGGAAGGAAGGAAGAAGGGAGGAAGAAGGAAGGAAGGAAAGCAGAGAGGAAGGAAGGAGGGAACCAAAGAAGGAAGGGGGGAGGAAGGAAGTGAGGAAAGAAAGAGAGAAGGAGGGAGGAAGGAAGGAACGAACGAACGAAGGAAGGAACAGTCAAAACAGATGGGGTCAATTTGACCCGGGAGGACGAGACAAAGGTTAAAGACATGTTGGTAATTATGTGAATGTGAACATGTTTTGGTGTGTGTGTGTGTGTGTGTGTGTGTGTGTGTGAGTGTGTGTATCTTGAGTGCCATTTTTAGGCAATGTATTGAATTGACTTATCTATTTTTACACAATAACAACAAAGTGATCTTGAATCTTGAATCTTTTGGGTTTAAATGATTTAATTAATATTTTTATTTGTGCTTTTTGGTTTCATTTTGTGAATTTCACTCTGAATGTGAATATTATCGTCCTTCGTTGCACATCAGCGTTCCTCCTTGAAATACAGAAATACAAAAATACACTCTCTTCAGCTGAGGATCCATTAGAGGCTGTTTTCTGCTCGGAGGTGTTTCCGTGGTTACGCATTATAAACTAACATATAAGAGCACTCAGGTTAGTTTTGTGTTGTAACGAGTAACATCATGTGTTAGTTCTGCAACTTGTGTCGTTTGGCTGTTCCTTCTTTCCTTCCTTCTTCCCTCTTTCTTTAATTTTTCCTTCCATCCTTCCTTGCTTCCTTCCTTCCTCCCTCCCTCCTTGCTCCTTTCCTTCCTTCCTTCCTTCTTTCCTTCCTCCCTTCCTTCCTTCCTTCTCTCCTAAATTCCATCCACTTTTCGTCCTTACTCCTTTCCTCCCTCCTTTCCTTCCTTCCTCCCTCCCTTCCTTCCTTCCTCCCTTCCTTCCTTCCTTCTCTCCTAAATTCCTTCCTCTTTTCGTCCCTACTCCTTTCCTTCCTTCCTTCCTTCCTTCTATCCTAAATTCCTTCCTCTTTTCGTCCTTACTCTTTTCCTTCCTTCCTTCCTTCCTTCCTTCCTTCCTTCCTTCCTTCCTCCCTCCCTCCTTGCTCCTTTCCTTCCTTCCTTCCTTCTTTCCTTCATCCCTTCCTTCCTTCCTTCTCTCCTAAATTCCATCCACTTTTCGTCCTTACTCCTTTCCTCCCTCCTTTCCTTCCTTCCTCCCTCCCTTCCTTCCTTCCTCCCTTCCTTCCTTCCTCCCTTCCTTCTTTCCTTCTCTCCTAAATTCCTTCCTCTTTTTGTCTTTACTCCTTCCTTCCTTCCTTCCTTACTTGCTTCCTTCCTCTTTTCCTCCTTACTCCTGTCCTTCCTTGACCTGAGAACAACAGGAGGGTTAAAGGAAACAGTTTCTCATTTAAGAGAAAAGTGTTACAGGAGTGTGTTTATGTTCCCTCAGTTTAATAATAAAATCATTTTCTTGGTGGAAATTTAACAAAAAGCTTTTTATAATGATCCTCCTCCTGCCAGTGATGAGACATTATGTTTTCGGGTTGTCCGTGTCTATGTACTGTACAGTATGTCCATCCACTCGGCAGCATGATATCTCAGGAACACCTTGCCAACGTGCACTGGGACTGCTTAGATCTTCAAAGGTCTTGGTCAAAAGTCACATTAACTGTGATTTCAAGACGGTCCACTAGAAGCTATAATCTGGTGTACTTACATCTCATGTAGATGTTCATTAGTATGCACTGTCCCCTCAAAAAAACAACAAATCAAATCATACACATTACTGTAAAATGAAAGGAGGACGGAAGGAAGGAAAGGAGGAAGGAGAGAGGAAGGAAGGAGGGAAGGAAACGAGTAAGGAGGGAGGGAGGGAGGAAAGGAGGAAGTTAGTAAGGAGGGTGGAAGGAGGAAGGAGGGAAGGAAAGAAGTAAGGAGGGAGGAAAGGAGGATGCAAGGAAGGAAGGAAAGGAGTAAGGAGGGAGGATGGAAGGAAGGAAGGAAAGGAGTAAGGAGGGAGGGAGGGAGGAAAGGAGGAAGTTAGTAAGGAGGGAGGAAGGACGGGGGAAAGGGAAGGAGGAAGGAGGGAAGGAAAGGAGTAAGGAGGAAGGAAAGGAGGACGGAAGGAAGGAAGGAAAGGAGTAAGGAAGGAGGATGGAAGGAGGGAAGGAAAGGAGGAAGGAGAGAGGAAGGAAACGAGTAAGGAGGGAGGGAGGGAGGAGGGAAGGAAAGGAGGAAGTTAGTAAGGAGGGAGGAAGGAAGGAGGGAAGGAAAGAAGGAAGGAAGGAAGGAAAGGAGGACGGAGAGAGGAAGGAAGGAGGGAAGGAAACGAGTAAGGAAGGAGGGAGGGAGGAAAGAAGGAAGTTAGTAAGGAGGGAGGAAGGAAGGAGGAAAGGAAAGGAGGAAGGAGGAAAGGAAAGGAGGAAGGAGGGAAGGAAAGAAGTAAGGAGGGAGGAAAGGAGGATGCAAGGAAGGAAGGAAAGGAGTAAGGAGGGAGGATGGAAGGAAGGAAGGAAAGGAGTAAGGAGGGAGGAAGGAAGGAGGGAAGGAAACGAGGAAGGAGGGAAGGAACGGAGTAAGGAGGGAGGGAGGGAGGAAGGACGGAGGAAAGGGAAGGAGGAAGGAGGGAAGGAAAGAAGTAAGGAAGGAAGGAAAGGAGGACGGAGAGAGGAAGGAAACGAGTAAGGAAGGAGGGAGGGAGGAAAGAAGGAAGTTAGTAAGGAGGGAGGAAGGAAGGAGAAAAAAACCCCAAATCAAATCATACACATTATTGTAAAATGAAATTGTGCGTTCTGTAACACTCATGCACAAGTTCGTAAGAGGTACAGCTTCAACTACTCTGAAGGTAGATCGTGCATCTGTACCAGGACCTGCAGAGACTATGCTGGGACTAATTTGGTGGAAAATCCTTGAGGGAACATAAGGCTGACCCCAGTGTGAGTATTTATGTAGTATTTGTATGTGTTTTGGTTCTATGAATTTACTTTGGATCTCTCTCTCTCTCTCTCTCTCTCTCTCCCTCTCTCTCTCTCTGAGCTCTTATTATTAACCCTACTGTTGTCCTCAGGTCAAGGAAGGAAGGGAGGAAGGAAAGGAAAGGAATAAGGAGGGAGGAAAGGAGGATGGAAGGAAGGAAGGAAGGAAGGAAAGGAGTAAGGAGGGAGGAAGGAAGGAGGGAAGGAAAGGAGGGAGGAAAGGAGGACAGAAGGAAGGAAGGAAAGGAGGAAGGAGAGAGGAAGGAGAGAGGAAGGAAGGAGGGAAGGAAACGAGTAAGGAGGGAGGGAGGGAGGAAAGGAGGAAGGAAGGAAGGAAAGGAGGAAGGAGAGAGGAAGAAAGGAGGATGGAAGGAAGGAAAGGAGTAAGGAGGGAGGAAAGGAGGACAGAAGGAAGGAAGGAAAGGAGGAAGGAAGGAAGGAGGAAAGGAAAGGAGTAAGGAGGGAGGAAAGGAGGATGGAAGGAAGGAAGGAAGGAAGGAAAGGAGTAAGGAGGGAGGAAGGAAAGAGGGAAGGAAAGGAGGACGGAGGGAAGGAGGAAGGAAGGAGGGAAGGAAAGGAGTAAGGAGGGAAGGAAAGGAGGATGGAAGGAAGGAAACGAGTAAGGAGGGAGGGAGGGAGGAAAGGAGGAAGGAAGGAAGGAAAGGAGGAAGGAGAGAGGAAGGAAGGAGGGAAGGAAACGAGTAAGGAGGGAGGGAGGGAGGAAAGGAGGAGGAATGTGGCCTCCTGAAGTGACCACCCGCATGCTCAGTTGATCATTAATGACGTCACGCACAGAACGGTGTTTACGGAAGCTACCATGGCAACGGCAACAGCAACGGCAACAGCAGGTGAAGTTATACTGATAGGCTCATTTATAGTCTAATGTTAAAAACAGTGTGTGGCAGCAGGCAGCCGGCATATTTGTGAGCAGGTGATGTTAAAAAGGAGGAAGAGGAGAAAGAAAATGAATACTTAATTGATGTTCGTTTTTGTCTGCGGCTTAAATGCGACCTGACTGTTTGGCAGATTGCGGTCGCATTAAAAAAAAAATCCGATATGTATCCGATTCAGTATCACATTAGAAATCAGATTTGGAAATGTCAGATTCAATGCGACTTGTGCTGTTCACATTGTCAGAAACACATCAGATACGGGTCACATTCACTTTTAACTGCGGTGTGAACGTATAGTCTAAATGTGTGTGTGATGGGCTGCAGGTGAGCTGAGCTGATTCAATGATTGTCTGTGAGTCTACTGGTTGTTCCCAGAAGCTGATTTTTTAAGGCCAGCTTCCTCCAGCTTCCTCCAGCTTCCTCCAGCTCCCTTAGGGCTCAGTGTTCAGTTTGCTGTAGTAAGTTTTATACTCATGTGAACTACCAGCCCAAGTGGTCGAGGTGGGCAGCACTTATGTTTACCATTAGTAGTTAGGTTAGCGTTTGGGTCTCTTTGTGTTTACCCCTAACCCTTTTTGTGTTTAGCTTGCTTCTTTAGTTCTTTTTTGTTTGTTATTGTGCTGCTAGCCCACCCTGTAGTCACAGATTTTAAATAAAAAACCCATAAAAAGGGGGCTGCTGGTGGTTCTTGGAGGCTGGGACGAAGGGAGTCTCCCTCCTTCATGCTTCATCAGGGTTTCCCCTAAATCAGGTCATAACAGAAGCAAAGCTGAGACACTTTGAGTCAGCTTTGTCCAACTTTCTTCCAAGATGAAGAAATGTGTTAAGTGATTTCATGTTATAATTAAGCCTTACATGCTGTTCAGGGTCAAATTTGGCCCAAGAGCTGTAAAAATACTAAACTTTGATATCTTCCCCTAATGTGACTGAGAAATAAAAAATAAAAAAAGGAAATATATTTGATGCATATTCATCCAAAAATGTTTTTTGTGATCAAATGTTTTATTTTATTTTATTTTAAGAGAAGAGGCGAAAGAAAAAGGTACATGCACATTACGCATACACATACGTATAGGGATATATATACTGTATATATACACATAAACAACCAACTAAGATAAGATAATAATAGAAAATGAAAATAAATATAAAAATAAATAAATTTAATTAATAAATGTGTATATATAAAATAAATAAATACAAATATAATGAAATCATAGCAAAAGTCACAGCCCCAAATATAACCCATATTCATCCAAAAATGTTCATTCTTCTTATTTAATTGAATCTGTTGAAATAGCTCTCATGTTTTATGTAACACTGGACCATAATATAGAGTATTTTATATTGTTTTTTAATCTTAAAAACTAAATAATAAACTCTTTCTGCTGCCTGAAAGCTTCATTAACCCTTAAACAGACAACGTGCACCAGGAGATACAGAACCTCTTCCTTCCTTCATCTGTCCTTCCTTCCTTCCTTCCTTCCTTCATCTGTCCTTCCTTCCTTCCTTCCTTCCTTCATCTGTCCTTCCTTCCTTCCTTTCCTTCCTTCCTTCTTCCTCCCTTCCTTCCGTTTCTCCCTCCTTTCCTTCCTACCTTCCTTCCTCCCTCCCTCCTTCCTTCCTCCTTTCCTTTCTTCTTCCTTCCTCCCTCCTTCTTTTCCTTCCTTCTTCCTCCTTTCCTTCCGTTTCTCCCTCCTTTCCTTCCTTCATCCCTCCTTTCCTTCCTTCCTTCCTTTCTTCCTCCCTCCCTCCCTTCCTTCCTTCCTCCCTCATTTCCTTCCTTCCTTCCTCCCTCCCTCCCTCCTCCCTCCTTTCCTTCCTTCCTTCCTTCCTTTCCTTCCTTTCCTTCCTTCCTCCCTCCTTTCCTTCCTACCTTCCTCCTTCCCTTCCTTCCTTACTTTAAGTTTAAATGACATAACTAGTAAGGCGTGTTTAAGGGTTAAGGATAAATCATGTTTATCTGTGGTTGATGAGTTCTTTATGAATAATTTGTGGTTGAGATGTTTGTTTTATAGAGACTAATTATGTGATAAGTCAGAATATGAACAGTATATGAGGGTTAACCTAAGGCTTGTCCCTGGTGTCACTTTATTTCCTGCCAGAGTTCAGCAGAAAACACTTCAACAAATGACTAATCTGGAAGGTGAGTTCATTAATCTCCATTATCCTTCAGCTTGGAACCTTCTAATCTTCTGTCTGTCGTGATGAATTACAGGTTCAGTCCCGAGTTATCATCATGAACATTATACAACCGATTCCAGCAAGTGTGTGACTCATGTAAATGTTGTGTAATTCCTATTTGTTCGATGGATGTTACCTGCTGCTGTGTGTCCACCATTAAAAACACGTCAATGAGTCACATGACCGCTGCACTGTGACATGAGCCTTCGTCACCACGGACACACACACACACACACACACACACACACACACACACACACACACACACACTCACTGCAGTTTATTTTGATTGAGTCCCACACAGCTGCCAAAAATACTCACTAGAACAACAAGTCCTTCAAAAAGAAACGATAAAATACCTCGTTGGTCCGTGAACTCTACAAAGACAACAACGTGTGTGTGTGTGTGTGTGTGTGTGTGTGTGTGTGTGTGTGTGTGTTTGTGCTGTAAAATAAATAAAAACAAGTATATTGTACGATGTGATGACGCTTTTGGTTAAGGTTTTGGGTTAAGTGGAGGGAAACATTGTGGTTTGGGTTGAAATGACAGTTGGGAAACTTACGTGGTCGTGGTTTTTAAGAAAAGAAGGAGTTGTTTGGAGTTAGAGACTAAAAACAAGCAGAAATCTCCCATGTTGAAGTCTGATGTTTTGTTAATCCGTCAACATCAACCCCAAACCTCCTCTGTACATGGACATCGTTGCTCTATAGTAACTTCATCTGATTTCCTCTTTTTCTAATGTCATAAATACGACAATTGCCAGAGGGCACTTTCACTTAAAATGTACACTTATGTATGTTTTACCAAGCGGGAAGTAACTTAGAGCTGCATTCTATCAAAAGGCCACCAGGGGGCGACCGTCTCTATACAAGTCAATGGAGAATTCACCAACTTCTCACTTGATTTCTAACCTCAGTAAACGTTTTCAAAATGTGTTTATGGTCTCAATCGCTAGTTTAAAGCCTTCTTCAATGCAGTATGATGTTCATTTGGGACATTTTGGCCTCCCTGATTTTATATGTGACGATAAAGCAGGGTATGCATTAGCGCGTGGCTACGTCCTGATTGACAGGTTGATTGACCAATGTCCTCGAGATCCAGCCCTCGTAACCATAGCAACCTCCCCGCTCCGCCCCTGGCCCCGCCTCATGCCCATATAAGTAGAATCTGTGTTTTTATCTTTCCCAGCATGCACCTGAAATTTTCAAGATGGCGCTGCCTAGATTCGAAACTATTGGCTTCCGAGCAGCAGTCCACAAACAAATGTGTGACATCACGGATGTTACGTCCATTTCTTCTATACAGTCTATGATTTTTACCCCACTGGGCATTGATACGTAATGTTCCCGCTGCAGCATGGTTTTGCTCTGTCCTCAGCACAGTGTACTGCCCAGCCAGGAGCGTTACAGAAACACATAGCGTAATCTGCCTTTTAAATTAAGGCCATGTATACACATAGTCTGGTATTAATGAAAGTACCCCCCCCCCCCAGCAATCAGCTCTGGAGGCCGTGTAGGAGCCTGAACACAGCCCCTAAATTATGGGGTTAATTTAGGGGTTGTTCAGATTGATATCAGCTCTAAGTGAAAGAACGCAGACCTCCCATTCATTAGAAAGGAGGCAGTGCATTGATCAGGCTGAGGTTCCTCCGCAAAGGGCTCAGCAAAGCACTGCAGAGGTCAACTTTTGCCAAAACACAACTGGGACGTCAACGTTAGTCAATCACATACCAGTACCTAAAATAACACGTCTCAGCCCTTTGTGTCTAAATGCCACCTTACTTTGTGGATTAATCCACAGCTAAAAATAGTCCCCAACAAATGCACTATTTCCTCCTGATTGAGTAACATTTGCTAAAAACTGCAGTGCCGAGCTGTTTATGGACATTATTTTGCATTTCCCATCAATCAAACATGGACATTTGTTCCTCACTTTTTATGAGTCATGTCTTCATTAACCCTCCTGTCGACTGTGCACCTTTTGTCCTCCTGGGTGTGGTTTGAGTGTTTTTAAAGCATAAAGTATAAATTATCACCAAATTCTGTGTTAGACCTTTTCAGACATTATCATTCCAACGTATTACCACATCATTTTTGGGGAAATTATGGTCAGTAGGCCTCATTTAACTGAAATTATACCTCATTTTTGAGTTAACGCCTATTGTTGTCCCTGGTCAAAATTCACTCTCGGGACAACAGGAGGTTTAGGAACAATCTCACAGACAGAGAAGGAAAAGTCAGCAAGTTGTGAGACAGAAACACATTGTTGGTTTTGGTCTATTCAAGACATTTGTTGACAGTAAGAGAATTATAAACAGCCCCATTCTTATCTTTTAACAACAATGACACTCTCAAACTGAAACAAATAGAGTTACAGTAGCATGAAAGAGACGCATGTGCCTGAATCAGAAACAGTTTCTGCTGTCGGAGAGGAAAAACACATGATGTCTTGTACAGATAAAGAACAGCTTCAGTCGAGCCGAGCAACACGTGCAGCTGCAACAATGACGGCACTGTGTGGTCATTAAACGTCTCTTCACAAATTTGCATTTTTCATGTCTGGCTATCATATGGATATAGTTAGTTGTTGTTGTCGTCATGCCCATGTGTGTGTGTGTGTGTGTGTGTGTGGAGGAAAAAAAGGGAAAACATGAGACTGAAGCTGCAGAGAGCTGCTTCACCTTCCCTCCGGTCCATTTGTTACTATGGTGAAACGAGGCGGCGAGCAGCAGCAGAGAGCAGAGCACACTCAAGGACTCTGTGTATTTAGTCTGAGCTGGCCAAGTATCCACAACAACAAACCTTCTACATATACGGCAAAGGCTGTGGGAGAAAAAAAGACATACAGTAGAGGTGGTGCAGCTGCTTAAACTCCAAAAATATTCAAGGACGTATCTGTATATCTAAATATCTTTGGGTTGGAAGTGATAAATAACACAGCTTGAAGCTCAAGCCCTAAAATATATTAAACACTTAAAGCCTAAAGTATCCACTCGATGCTCCAACAGACTCCTTTAGCTTCTCTCTAGAAATACAAAGGCAATCTATCATTCTTTTCAGTGAGTCATTTATGGTTTCAGGCCCTCTATTAAGTGTGTAGGTGGTCATTTTGCTCCATTAATAAGATTTGAGGGCTTATAGCAGGTTTGATGTCAGCCATGTGGACGTTGATTGACAGTTGGCTCCAAAACTTGGAGTTGGACTGTTGTTGTGATATTTTCACTAAGTTTAATGTTACTTGCTCTGTTAGCACAATTTAGCAAAAAAACAGCTATCGTTATCCCAGGTATGCAGTGCTGCTTTTTGTTCCCAGTAAGCTAACATTAGTTTAAGGTCTGAGATAGCGGTTTGTGTTTCCACCTCTGGCTCCAGACGGTAAAGATGATGTGACCATAAGGGACGGCTGTGGCTCAAGAGGTAGAGTGGGTCGTCCACCAATCGGAAGAGCTGTGGTTCGATTTTCGGCTCCTCCAGTCCACATGTCGATGTTTTCTTGGGTAAGATAGTTAACTCTAAATTGCTCCTGATGGCTCCACCAAAAGTATGTGAATGTGACATGTAGTGTAAAAAGTGCTTTGAGTGGCAATAAAAACTAGAAAAGTGCTATATAAGTATAGTCCCTTTACCATAAGACCATAAACTCTGGTCTACAAACTGGCTCCAATAAAGACCAACAGGTGACATCACACCTTACATACATACATTTATCTTTATATACAGGTTATGTGTGTTTTTAAATGTTCATCACTAGTCTGAATCATCCTCAACCAATATGACAAACAGACACACAAAACCTCCAAGATATTTTATTCTATTTTCCATCTTCAAGATTACTAGACTCAAATAAAATCTAAACAATAACTGCATATATCATTTAGGTCTTAAATGCTTTAAATGGTCCATCTAACCCTAACACTTGTGATTTATATGTCCTGCTGACAGTTTAGACTTTTAGGTCTTTTTAATTGAATCCTTATTTAACCCTTTATAGGACACTCATTGAAAGGAAGGGAGGAAGGAAGGAAGGAAGGATGGAAGGGAAGGAAGGAGGGAGGAAGGAAAGGAAGGAAGGACGGAGGAAAGAAGGAAGGAAGGAAGGAAGGAAGGTAGGGGGGAGGAAAGAAAGAGAGAAGGAGGGAGGGAGGAAGGGAAGAAAGAAGGAAGGAAGGAAGAAGAAAGGGGGATGGAGGAAGGAAAGAAGGAAGGGAGGAGAGAAGGAGGGAGGGAGGAAGAACAGATGGAAGGAAGGAAGGACGGAGGAAGGAAAGAAGGAAGGGAGGAGAGAAGGTGGGAGGGAGGAAGGACAGATGGAAGGAAGGAAAGGAAGGAAGGACCGAGGAAATAAGGAACGAGGGAGGGAGAAAGGAAAAGAGGAAGGGAAGAAAGAAGGCAGGGAGGAAGGAAAGGAAGGAAGGAAGGAAGGAAGGAAAGAAGGAAGGAAGGAAGGAAGGAAGGATATTTTGGGATATTTACAGAAGTTACCAAATATAATTATTTGCCCAATAAAGGGTTAACGTGAGTCCCATTAAGTTTGAAAACCTCTTTTGTAAGATGGACCTGGTCAATTTGTCTTTATCCCAATATAAAAAAGTATTTCCTTGGACAAAGCATTGTAACATTATATTTAAAATCTTCTTCTTTAAGGGAATCAGTGTTGTTGTTATTCTGAATAATCAACAGAACAAACTATTAACAGTGTTTATACAGAAACTATTTCTTTGTTAGAAAGTATCTCGAGTGAATCATCTGCATTGTTTTTCATCTCAAGCCTGAAAAAATAAAACCAAAACAATCTGCTTGTCTTGACACAGCTGGAGATGAGTAAAGAAAACATTGTTTGTGTTGTCATTTGGATGAACTGACCCTTTAATGACCCTCGGATGACAGCTGACAATGTCCTTCTTTAGGATATCTCTTCACTTAAATGAAAATTACATCCTGAGAGATTAAATTCTCAACATCTGATCCTAATCTGATCAAAAGGACTGTTTGCACTGTTCTCAGAGGACAATGAGGGAGACAGTAGACAGAAGCAACGTTACGTCACCAGAGTGTCTCTTCTTCTCTTATCTCGTCCGACACATTTCCTGTTCAGGCTCTGACGACATTTTCTTTCTGTGGAGCGGCCAGAGTGGCTGTACTAACTGCTGGTAATACAAGTAAGCCTGTTATGTAATAGCATTAGCAGGATTTGCAGCCGTAGTCGTTTCACTAACAGGGTAAATTATAATAGCAGTGTAACTTCAGAAGGTGATCTGATGGATTGATAAGTTTGTTTTTTTGCCCCTGTTGAACAGACAAAAAGCTCATAAAAGACGCCGGGCCGAACAGTTATGAAGCATTAATCACAACATGAACCAGAATTTTCCTGGAATTGTCGGTAAAGCATCGATTTATTGCAACGAGAGAAGTCAAGAGTGTCCGGAGCTGATGAATGTGGCGTCAGAAGTTTGCACGCCGCCCACGCTAACACACATCCTAAATTACTTGAGCTTTTGTTCTCCAGTTGGCTAGAACAGGTTTTTACTGATTTAGTGAAAACACATCAAAAGTTAAACAAGTGTCCAGAAGGAGGGATTAACTTTTGTGATGACTGGTCGAGTGGTGGAGGAAGGACATGAGTTATCCTCACCTGGTGTGAAGATAAGATTACTTTGAGGTGGTGACGAACCTTTAAGAAGAAATGAGAAAAAAAATCATCAAAAGAAAAGTTAAGGAAGCTCGTCCATAAACAAAATAAAAATGTAGCCTTGGCAGACTTCCTGAAGAGCCTTTTAAACAGGAAGCTCTTCCTCTCCAAACACACCAAAGTCAAGCTTGATCAATTAAAGAGGATGTACAGTATCATGCATGTGGAGGCTCTACTGGAATATCTTTGCATGATTTCCAGTTAAAAACTACTTATTTATCGTCTACTGGTCCTTTATGCAGCCGCTCAGTTCAGCCTCTGTCTGAAACAAGCCATTTTAGCTCCTGTCTCTTTAAGGCTGCAGGTTGCTCTCTTTGCTGCAGTACCACGAGTGGCCATTAGTGTAGTGGGGGCCCCATAACCAACTTTTATAATACAACCAAGAGTAATACTGTCTGTTCTTAAGCTTTTAACTCAATATGAGAGTTGTCTTTGTATTTTTGTTGCTTATATGTTTTTGATTTTTCATCACTTTGGTCAACTGCTGTTTAAAATGGACTTTATAAATACATTTTGACTTGAATATAAAGTGGAGCGCACCAATATGTCAGTAATGTGCACATTATATCAGTATGAGTAGCAGCTTAGCATACAAAACTCCTTGTTATTTTCCTAAATAAGCATAAAAGGAGTGGACTTAAATGTAATGTAAGAGAGGTGCAGCCGTAACTTACCTTAGCTTTACAACTACAGCTACAGGATCTATTGTGGCACAAAGATATAGCTGTAAATAATGAGGGCTGAACTAAAAGGTCACACTTTGCCCATCTGACTGATAGGATGGCTGCTGCATTAATCAAGTCTGGGGGG
Organism: Scomber japonicus; assembly: GCF_027409825.1. Taxonomy (NCBI): domain Eukaryota; kingdom Metazoa; phylum Chordata; class Actinopteri; order Scombriformes; family Scombridae; genus Scomber; species Scomber japonicus. Next base: position 37,815,103 of record NC_070578.1, read on the forward strand.
CGGCTGTGGCTCAGGAGGTAGAGCGGGTCGTCTACTAATCAGAAGATCAGTGGTTTGCTTCCTGGCTCCTCCAGTCCACATGTCCTTGGGCGAGATAGTTAACTCCAAATTGCCGACAGTGTATGAATGTTAGTTTGGAAATCAGGTATCTCCTGCCATCAGTGTGTGAATGTGTGTGAATGGTACAGTCCATTTACCATTTATCGCAGTAAGATCTGATATAAACAGGTGTAGCAGCCAATAACATTACAACTTAAGCCAATAATGTAAGTTATTATGTTATTGCCTTACAAAGAAAAATCCTTACAAATGTAATAACTGGAGCCGATAGCATCATAATATACTAATAGTCTGATAACATAATAACTTATTACATTATTGGTTCAGAAATTTGATTAAGTTATTTGGGCAAAATCATTACGTTATCAGCCTTTATTACGTTATTGGCTGCTACAACAGGACTTGTATTGATACCATAGACTGCATAAAAGAAATGGACGTAACATCCGTGACGTCACCCATTGGTTTGTGGACTGCTGCACGGAAGCCAATAGTTTCGGATCTAGGCAGCGCCATCTTGAAAATTTCAGGTGCATGCTGGGAAAAATAAAAATGCGGATTCTACTTATATGGGCATGAGGCGGAGCCATGGGCGGAGCGGGGAGGTTGCTATGGTGGCGAGGGCTGGATCTCGAGGACATTGGTCAATCAACCTGTCAATCAGGACGTAGCCACGCCCTAATGCATACCCTGCTTTATCGTCACATATAAAATCAGGGAGGCCAAAATGTCCCAAATGAACATCATACTGCATTGAAGAAGGCTTTAAACTAGCGATTGAGACCATAAACACATTTTGAAAACGTTTACTGAGGTTAGAAATCAAGTGAGAAGTTGGTGAATTCTCCATTGACTTGTATAGAGACGGTCGCCCCCTGGTGGCCTTTTGATAGAATGCAGCTCTAAGTTACTTCCGCATTGGCTTCTTTTCAGAGGATAGGTACTCCCTGTCTGATTGATACACAATTTACTCTTAAATTAGTAGATTTGTTTTTTCAACTGACATGGAAAATGTTGATCTGATATCAGCACTCAAAGGGACAAATGTGTCACCAGCTGCTGATTAGTTGGTGGAAAAAACAAAACAAAAGTTGAAAAGAGAAACTAAATGGCAGTTTGGTTTGATTATCAGACTGACAGTCGCAGCTTTTCGCCTGCAGTCACTGTTATTATCGCGTTCACTCGTCAAACTGAAGCAGAAAACTATTAAAGTCGCCACAAACCGGCCGACTGGAAACACTTTATGTTATTTGTGTCCTTGAGTCTTGACAGTCTGTCTGCTGCTCATTCAAACGTGACTGGAAACAAGTTTTCTTTTTTACAGTTTGCTTTGATGTGACCTAAAGCTTGAGCCGTAAATCAGACTCAAGGTTACAGAAACACGCTGCTCTTCACATCAGACGACTAATATATTCTTTAAAAAGCAGAAAAACATGGTTGAGTATTAATATGAGCTCATGGCTGAATTTAAGCCAAAAGAAATATAAGCATGAGAGGATTTAACAATTCATTGTTATGGATACATTTAAAACTGTTGATGCATGAAGTTCAACACACTGTGGATGAAACTGGAAAAGTTAAAAAGGGAAATTATGACCCTGAAAAGTCAAAAATCCTGAAAAATAATGGAGTGCTGGATGTTTACAACAACAACTGACTCATAAATAATTCATGAAAACCAGACGTGACAACTTCTGTTAGGAGTTTCAGCCTTGAAGTGTCAGAAAAACATTTAAAAAGTGCTTCTTCTTTTTTTCACGTTAGTATCTGTATATTACACCTTTAACCCTCAACCATTAAAATAATTGCCAGAAAACTATAATTCTTGGAAACTGGAGTGTTTATTGGACTTCTGATGAATAATTTAAAACATTAATTAAATAACTTCACTTTTCATATATGAAGTGTTTTTATTATATTTGATACCTCATTGTTTAAAGCCCTTCTGTTGTCCTCGAGTCAAGGGAGGGAGGAAGGAAAGGGAAAAGAGGGAGGAAGAAGGAAGGAAAGGAGGAAGGGAGGAAGGACAGAGGAAAGGAGGAAGGAAGGAAAGGGGAAAGGAAGGGAGGAAGGACAGAGGAAAGAAGGAAGGGAGGAGGTAAGAAGGATGGAAAGGAGGGAGGTGGGAGGGAGGGAAGAAAGAAGGAAGGAAAGTAGGGAGGAAGGAAGGGAGGAAAGGAAGGGAGGAAGGACAGAGGAAAGAAGGAAAGAAGGAAGGGGGAGGAAAGAAGGAAGGGAGGAAGGAGGGAGGGAGGAGAGAAGGACGGAAGGAAGGAAGAAAAGGGGATGGAGGGAGGAAAGAAGGACAGAAGGAAGGAAAGAAGGACAGAGGAAAGAAGGAAGGGAGGAAAGAAAGCGAGAGGGAGGGAGGGAGGAAGGAAGAAAGGAAGGAACAGTCAAAACAGACAGGGTTAATTTGACCCGGGAGGACGACAGGAAGGTTAAATTAACTTTTTATAAACTGTTAAAGTATCCAGGCCTCTAAATTGTGTCTCACTGATTGACTATACATTGATATAAAAGCCCCCTAGTGGTTAATCTGTGGTACTACATGTATCTGATCATATATATCATACTGATACAGGGTTAACCCTTTATTGGGCAACTTCTGTAAATATCCCAAAATATCCATCCTTCCTTCCTTCCTTCCTTCCTTCCTTCCTTCCTTCCTTCCTTCCTTCCTTTCCTTCCTCCCTGCCTTCCTTCTTCCCTTCCTCTTTTCCTTTCTCCCTCCCTCGTTCCTTATTTCCTCCGTCCTTCCTTCCTTTCCTTCCTTCCATCTGTCCTTCCTTCCTCCCTCCCTCCTTCTCTCCTCCCTTCCTTCTTTCCTTCCTCCGTCCTTCCTTCCTTCCTTTCCTTCCTTCCATCTGTTCTTCCTCCCTCCCTCCTTCTCTCCTCCCTTCCTTCTTTCCTTCTTCCATCCCCCTTTCTTCTTCCTTCCTTCCTTCTTTCTTCCCTTCCTCCCTCCCCCCTTCTCTCTTTCTTTCCTCCCCCTACCTTCCTTCCTTCCTTCTTTCCTCCGTCCTTCCTTCCTTTCCTTCCTCCCTCCTTCCTTCCTTCCATCCATCCTTCCATCCTTCCTTTCTTCCTTCCTTCCTTCCATCCTTCCTCCCTTCCTTCTTTCCTTCTTCCATCCCCCTTTCTTCTTTCTTCCTTCCTTCTTTCTTTCCTTCTTCCATCCCCCTTTCTTCTTTCTTCCTTCCTTCTTTCTTCCCTTCCTCCCTCCGTCCTTCCTCCCTTTCCTTCCTCCCTCCTTCCTTCCCTTCCTTCCTTCCTTCCTTCCTTCCTTCCTTCCTTCCTTCCTTCCCTCCTTCTCTCCTCCCTTCCTTCTTTCCTTCTTCCATCCCCCTTTCTTCTTTCTTCCTTCCTTCTTTCTTCCCTTCCTCCCTCCCTCCTTCTCTCTTTCTTTCCTCCCCCTACCTTCCTTCCTTCCTTCTTTCCTCCGTCCTTCCTTCCTTTCCTTTTCCCTCCTTCCTTCCCTTCCTTCCTTCCATCTGTTCTTCCTCCTCCCTCCTTCTCTCCTCCCTTCCTTCTTTCCTTCTTCCATCCCCCTTTCTTCTTCCTTCCTTCCTTCTTTCTTCCCTTCCTCCCTCCCTCCTTCTCTCTTTCTTTCCTCCCCCTACCTTCCTTCCTTCCTTCTTTCCTCCGTCCTTCCTTCCTTTCCTTCCTCCCTCCTTCCGTCCTTCCTTCCTTTCCTTCCTCCGTCCTTCCTTCCTTTCCTTCCTCCCTCGTTCCTTCCCTTCCTTCCTTCCTTCCTTTCTTCCTTCCTTCCTTCCATCCTTCCTCCCTTCCTTCTTTCCTTCTTCCATCCCCCTTTCTTCTTTCTTCCTTCCTTCTTTCTTTCCTTCTTCCATCCCCCTTTCTTCTTTCTTCCTTCCTTCTTTCTTCCCTTCCTCCCTCCGTCCTTCCTCCCTTTCCTTCCTCCCTCCTTCCTTCCCTTCCTTCCTTCCTTCCTTCCTTCCTTCCTTCCTTCCTTCCTTCCTTCCTTCCCTCCTTCTCTCCTCCCTTCCTTCTTTCCTTCTTCCATCCCCCTTTCTTCTTTCTTCCTTCCTTCTTTCTTCCCTTCCTCCCTCCCTCCTTCTCTCTTTCTTTCCTCCCCCTACCTTCCTTCCTTCCTTCTTTCCTCCGTCCTTCCTTCCTTTCCTTTTCCCTCCTTCCTTCCCTTCCTTCCTTCCATCTGTTCTTCCTCCCTCCCTCCTTCTCTCCTCCCTTCCTTCTTTCCTTCTTCCATCCCCCTTTCTTCTTCCTTCCTTCCTTCTTTCTTCCCTTCCTCCCTCCCTCCTTCTCTCTTTCTTTCCTCCCCCTACCTTCCTTCCTTCCTTCTTTCCTCCGTCCTTCCTTCCTTTCCTTCCTCCCTCCTTCCGTCCTTCCTTCCTTTCCTTCCTCCGTCCTTCCTTCCTTTCCTTCCTCCCTCGTTCCTTCCCTTCCTTCCTTCCTTCCTTCCTTCCTTCCTTCCTTCTTTCCTCTCTTCCTTTCAATGAGTGTCCTATAAAGGGTTAAATTATAAAGTGAATCAAAGAGAATATGCTGAGATTGTTTTTTTACATTTAATCTTTGAGGGTGATTCATCTCGACCAGAGTGATTATTGTTGCTCAGCCACCGTCACAGACCACAAAGCATGAGTCGCTCTGGTTTACCTTCACTTACCTCATATTATGTAACTAGAAACACTTTAACAAATCACCCTGAAGTTCAGAAGTTTGTGAATTCATCAAACTGATCTGAGTTTACTTGATATATTTTTATTTTGTAGGAGCCAAAATATGTTTTAATTTTATTATTTTTTTTAAAAACTTTATTGAAAAGTTCCAAGTACAGTCAGAACAATGACCATTGGATAATACAAAACGAAGTCTGGCATCTCCAACCAAGAAAATAAATACATATATGTCACCCATTGGTTTGTGGACTGCTGCTCGGAAGCCAATAGTTTCTAATCTAGACAGCGCCATCTTGAAAATTTCAGGTGCATGCTGGGAAAAATAAAAACGCGGGTTCTACTTATATGGGCATGAGGCGGGGGCCATGGGCAGAGCGGGGAGGTTGCTATGGTTGCGAGGGCTGGATCTCGAGGACATTGGTCAATCAACCTTTATATAGAGACATAAAGTGCATGAAGTGCGTAAGTCAGTATAAGAGTAATTAAACATAATAATAAAAATAAATGAAATTAAAAATAAGATTAAAAAAAGGATAAAGGTAGTTAACCCTTTATGAGACACTCATTGAAAGGAAGGGAGGAAGGAAGGAAGGAAGGAAGGATGAAAGGAAGGAAGGATGGAGGAAAGAAGAATGGAAGGAAGGAAGGTAGGGGGGAGGAAAGAAAAAGAGAAGGAGGGAGGGAGGAAGGGAAGAAAGAAGGAAGGAAGGAAGGAAGAAGAAAGGGGGATGGAGGAAGGAAAGAAGGAAGGGAGGGAGGAAGAACAGATGGAAGGAAGGAAAGGAAGGGAGGAAGGAAAGAAGGAAGGAAGGATGAAAGGAAGGAAGGATGGAAGGAAGGAAGGACGGAGGAAAGAAGGATGGAAGGAAGGAAGGCAGGGGGGAGGAAAGAAAAAGAGAAGGAGGGAGGGAGGAAGGGAAGAAAGAAGGAAGGAAGGAAGGAAGGAAGGAAGGAAGAAGAAAGGGGGATGGAGGAAGGAAAGAAGGAAGGGAGGAGAGAAGGAGGGAGGGAGGAAGAACAGATGGAAGGAAGGAAAGGAAGGGAGGAAGGAAAGAAGGAAGGACAGGAAGGAAGGAAGAAGGGAGGCGGGTAGAGGGGAGGAAAGAAAGAGAGAAGGAGGGAGGGAGGAAGGACAGAAGGAAGGAAGGAAGGAAGGAAAGGAGGGAGGAGGGATGGAGAAAGGAAAAGAGGAAGGGAAGAAGGAAGGAAAGAAGGACAGAGGAAAGAAGGAAGGGAGGCAGGTAGAGGGGAGGAAAGAAAGAGAGAAGGAGAGAGGACAGAAGGAAGGAAGGGAAGGAGGAAGGAAAAGAGGAAGAGAAGAAGGAAGGAGAGAAGGACAGAGGAAAGAAGGAAGGGAGGCAGGTAGAGGGGAGGAAAGAAAGAGAGAAGGAGGGAGGGATGAAGGAAGGAAGGAAGGAAAGGAAGGAGGAAGGAAGGGAGGAGGGATGGAGAAAGGAAAAGAGGAAGGAAGAAGGAAGGAAGGGAGGGAGGAAGGAAGGAAAGAGGAAGGGAAGAAGGAAGGAAAGAAGGAAGGGAGCCAGGTAGAGGGAAGGAAAGAAAGAGAGACGGAGGGAGGGACGAAGGAAGGAAGGAAGGAAAGGAGGGAGGAAGGAAGGGAGGAAAGAAGAAAGGGAGGAAAAAAGGAACAGTCAAAACAGACGGGGTCAATTTGACCTGGGGAGGACGACAGGAAGGTTAAATAAGTGAGGGAATTTCAGCCAGACCCCAAAAATCTACCCCCAGACAGTCACACATTGATCTCCTGTCCTATATTCACACATTAGGAGCAGAAGGCAGAAAGAAGATCTGCACCAGCTCCAGTGTTCCTGTCCCAGTGCCAGCAGCGGTCTTTGCTCGGAGGAAACATGCAAACTTCTCCACATAGGACCCTGACCCTGAAGGGAGGGAGGAAGGAAGGAAAGGAGGAAGGGAGGAAGGACAGAGGAAAGAAGGAAGGTAGGAGGGAGGGAGGAAAGAAGGAAGGTAGGAGGGAGGGAGGACAGAAGGACCTCTCCATATAGGACCCTGACCCTGAAGGGAGGGAGGAAGGAAGGAAAGGAGGAAGGGAGGAAGGGAGGAAGGACAGAGGAAAGAAGGAAGGTAGGAGGGAGGGAGGAAAGAAGGAAGGTAGGAGGGAGAGAGGACAGAAGGACCTCTCCACACAGAACCCTGACCCTGAAGGGAGGGAAGAAGGAAGAAAAGGGGATGGAAGGAGGAAAGAAGGAAGGGAGGAAGGAAGGAGGGAAGGAAAGAAGGAGGGAGAGAGGGCAGAAGGACAGAAGGAAGGAAGAAAAGGGGATGGAAGGAGGAAAGAAGGAGAAGGAGGGAGGAAGGAAGAAGAGAAGGAAGGAAAGAAAGGAAATAAGGAAGGTAAGAGGGAGGGAGGAAAGAAGGAGAGAGGGAGGGAGAAAGGGAGAAAGGAAAAGAGGAAGGAAGGACAGAGGAAAGAAGGAAAGGATGGAGGGAAGGAAAGAAGGATGGAGGAAGGAAGGAAGGAAAGGAAAGGAAAGAAGGAAGGGGGGAAGGACAGAGGAACACGAGGGTTAAATTAACTTTTTATAAACTGGCCGCCGTGGTTCAAACCCGGGACCGACCGAGTCACTGTGAGGTAACAGAGAAGGAAGGTAGGAGGGAGGGAGGAAAGAAGGAAGGTAGGAGGGAGGGAGGAAGGAAGGAAGGAAAGGAAAGAAGGAAGGGGGGAAGGACAGAGGCCGACCGACTCACTGTGAGGTAACAGGACTGAGCAGTGAATCAACGTGCTGCACAGACGTGATTAAGATCTGGTCATATGTGGACATTTACTGTTCCTGACATCATGAGGCAGCGAGCGTCTGAAGGGAGGGGGGGGAGGGAGGGGAGGGAGGGAGAGGAGGGGGGGGGGGGGGAGGAGGGAGAGGAGGGAGGGGAGGGAGGGAGGGAGAGAGAGGAGTTACATAACTGTGTTGAAATATATCTGGAGTCACATGTTCAGAGTAAAGGACTGCACACACACACACACACACACACACACACACACACACACACACATACACACACACACACATACACACACACACACACACACACACACACACACACACACACACATATACACATATACACACACACACACACACACTCACTCCGGCGGGATGTTATCAGACAGACATTAAAGATTGCAGTGAGGTTTGGAGCCATGTGAAGTCTGTGGACATGTGACCAGAAGAGGGGCGGAGACAGGAAACTAACCCCCCCCCCCCCCCCTCTGCTGGGTGGAGCTCTACTGTTACTGTTACTACAATACAACTGTACTACTAAATATACTGCTGTAGTACTATTACAGTTACTACAGTACATTTGTATACTACTAAATATACTGCTGTAGTACTATTACTGCTACTACTGTTACTGTAACTACCTTCTGCTACTAATTGTATTATTAAAGTTACTAATTAATACTATTACTACTTCTGTTGTCATTGCAGTGACAGTTATACCAATACTAGTACTTCTAAGTAGTACTGCTGCTAGTAATAGTACTACTATCTCTACTACTACTAGCACTACTACAATACTAGTACTTCTAAGTAGTACTGCTGCTAGTAATAGTACTACTATCTCTACTACTACTAGCACTACTACAATACTAGCTCTACTAAAACTACCACAGTACTTCAGTATAGTATAAGTACCACTATTACTAATATTACTAATACTATTACTACAAGACTAGTACAATAACTACTACAGTACTAGTACTGCTGTATCACTTTAATTCCCATTTGGGATCAATAAATACTTCATCTATCTGTTACTGCTGCACATACTACTACACTCATAGTACTACTACTACACTCATAGTACTATTAAATAAAAGAGGTTTAACTACCTAACCCTAACCAGCAGTAGTATTTAGTAGTATACAGTACTAGCAGTAATAGTACTACAGCAGTAGTATTTAGTAGTATACAGTACTAGCAGTAATAGTACTACAGCAGTAGTATTTAGTAGTATACAGTACTAGCAGTAATAGTACTACAGCAGTAGTATTTAGTAGTATACAGTACTAGCAGTAATAGTACTACAGCAGTAGTATTTAGTAGTATACAGTACTAGCAGTAATAGTACTACAGCAGTAGTATTTAGTAGTATACAGTACTAGCAGTAATAGTACTACAGCAGTAGTATTTAGTAGTATACAGTACTAGCAGTAATAGTACTACAGCAGCAGTATTTAGTAGTATACAGTACTAGCAGTAATAGTACTACTCTGATCTCTTCTTCATGTCTTTTGTGAGACTGACTGGACGTGAAACCGGAGCTCGTTCAGGCCTCGGCTGAACTCAGTGTTCAGACGAGCTACATTTAGCGATACTTGGCTCAGTCTCACATGTTGTTTCTGACTCATCGATGCTGCTTTATGAAAACTTATGAAAGCTTTTCAAACTCTGTCAGACGAGCTACAGAAAATGCAGGAAGGACAAGTTAAAGAAACACAGAGCTGGAGACTTCAGGACTAAACCTTTGCTGCCTCCTCATAGAAACTATAGACTAACACAGAGGAGTCACACTCATTTCATTCAAGGGTAGGAAGGAAGGAAGAAAGGAGTCAAGGAGTGAGGAAAGAAGGAAGGTAGGACACCCCTGTGCTAACATTATAATCACTGATACATCACAGCCTGATTCAACTCTCTGTCAACATTAAATGAAAGCTCTCCTGAATCATTAACCAAGCAGATAAAATAACAGCTCCACAAGGAACCACATCACATATACCATGTGGGCCGGACCACACCCCTCGGCGGGCCGTATCTGGCCCAGGGGCCGTATGTTTGACCCCCCTGACATATACCAAACAGGAAGATGTTCTCTATATTTGAGTCTGTGTTGTGAATGCTGAACCACATCTAACATCTGAATCTGAACATCATGTTTTGGTTGTTAGTTAATATGTAGCGAGGCGTTCAAGTGGTGTCAGAATAATGGGAAAAATGGGTTCCAGGAAGAGAAAACTCACATGAACACATGAACAACCCCTTTCAAGCTGGAAGAACAACTGGAAATGTCTGCAGGTTTTGGCACATGACTTATGGACGTCTGTTTTGACTGTTCCTTCTTTCCTCCCTTCCTTCCTTCCTTCCTTCCGTCTGTCCTTCCTTCCTCCCTCCTTCTTTCCTTCCCTCCTTCTTTTCCTTCCTCCCTCCCTCCTTCCTTCTTTCCTCCCTCCCTCCTACCTTTCTTCCTTCCTTCTTTCCTTCCTTCCTCCTTCCCTTCCTTCTTTTCCTTTCCTCCCTTCCTTGCTCCCTACTTTCCTTCCTTCTTCCTCCCTTCCTCCTTTCCTTCCTTTTTCCTCCTTTCCTTCCTTTTTCCTCCCTTACTTCTTTCATCCCTCCCCTTCCTTCCTTCTGCCTCCTTTCCTTCCGTCTTCCATCCTTCCTTCCTCCCTTCTTTCATCCCTCCTTTCCTTCCTTCTGCCTCCTGTCCTACCTCCCTCCTTTCTTTCCTCCTTCCTTCCTTCCTCCCTCCTTTCCTTCCTTCTTCATCCCTTCCTTCCTTGGCTCGAGGAAAACAGGAGGGTTAAACCTCATTAACACACTGAAGCCAGAAGTACAGAGTGTCCGAGGAGCACCTGAACGCATCATAAGAGGGAACAGGTGATAATTAGGTGAGTGAGCACAGGTGTGACTGTTTGCACTTCCTGCTGCTGAAACAGCTTTTATTACATCTGTAAATGATTTTTACGTCCCTATGAAGCTTCAGCATCCAAATGAGTCAAATCTTCATCTTCTATGTTTCAGCGTTACAGAGTTTTTAGTAGCAAAGTCTTTTTGTTACTATACTTCCACCACAGCTCAACAGGAAACACTAAGAGGGAATCTGATGCTAAAAAAACTGTAAATACTACTACCACTATTACTACTACTAGAGTAGTACTACTACTACTACTACATAGAGTACTCCTCCTCCCACTCAGTAAATGTGTCAGATATCACTTAATATGACTAACTCACACTGTTACCATAGTAACTATAATAACTATAGTAACTCACACTGATGAAGCTCAATAGAAGCTGATCAGAGACTTTTAAACTTTAAACTGGTCAAATTCCTGTTGACTCATCAGTGAAGTGATTAAAACTCACGTGATGCGTTCACATCGTTCATATGTAACGTGTAAATGAGGCTTGTTGCTGTTTCAGACCCCCTCATGTTACTGTCATCACATTCAAAGAGCTTTATAGGCACGATGACCCCCATCAACACCGTGCTGCCACAACACTGAATGAACTCCGACAATTACTAAAAATACATTTCAGGAGAGGAACAAGTGCAAAGAAAGGAAATATGTGCTGAAACAGGCTGAATGAAAAGATTCATAACTTAGAGCTCAAACAACATAAATACATTTATAGTATTATAGTAAAAGTACTGTAGTGTTATGAGTGGTGTAGTATGCAGTATTACAGTAAAAGTACTGCAGTATTATGAGTGATGTAGTATGCAGTATTACAGTAAAAGTACTGCAGTATTATAGTGATGTAGTATGCAGTATTACAGTAAAAGTACTGCAGTATTATGAGTGATGTAGTATGCAGTATTACAGTCAAAGTACTGCAGTATTATGAGTGATGTAGTATGCAGTATTACAGTAAAAGTACTGCAGTATTACGAGTGATGTAGTATGCAGTATTACAGTAAAAGTACTGCAGTATTATGAGTGATGTAGTATGCAGTATTACAGTAAAAGTACTGCAGTATTATAGTGATGTAGTATGCAGTATTACAGTAAAAGTACTGCAGTATTATGAGTGATGTAGTATGCAGTATTACAGTAAAAGTACTGCAGTATTATAGTGATGTAGTATGCAGTATTACAGTAAAAGTACTGCAGTATTATAGTGATGTAGTATGCAGTATTACAGTAAAAGTACTGCAGTATTATGAGTGATGTAGTATGCAGTATTACAGTAAAAGTACTGCAGTATTATAGTGATGTAGTATGCAGTATTACAGTAAAAGTACTGCAGTATTATGAGTGATGTAGTATGCAGTATTACAGTAAAAGTACTGCAGTATTATGAGTGATGTAGTATGCAGTATTACAGTAAAATTACTGCAGTATTATGAGTGATGTAGTATGCAGTATTACAGTAAAAGTACTGCAGTATTATGAGTGATGTAGTATGCAGTATTACAGTAAAAGTACTGCAGTATTATAGTGATGTAGTATGCAGTATTACAGTAAAAGTACTGCAGTATTATGAGTGATGTAGTATGCAGTATTACAGTAAAAGTACTGCAGTATTATGAGTGATGTAGTATGCAGTATTACAGTAAAAGTACTGCAGTATTATAGTGATGTAGTATGCAGTATTACAGTAAAAGTACTGCAGTATTATGAGTGATGTAGTATGCAGTATTACAGTAAAAGTACTGCAGTATTATGAGTGATGTAGTATGCAGTATTACAGTAAAAGTACTGCAGTATTATGAGTGATGTAGTATGCAGTATTACAGTAAAAGTACTGCAGTATTATGAGTGATGTAGTATGCAGTATTCCAAGTATACTAAGAAACGAACGAAAACTGATCATTTTGTCTCGGACTACACTTCTCTCACCGCTCCTCTGTTCTCTTTAGGGAGTGAAAATGTCTAGTTGACTTGATTAGAACTATGTAAAGATCATGGTCATTACAGTTTGATTGAACATTTCTTTATGAATTTACAAAGTGATGAGAACAAAATATCTGTGATGAAGGAAGTTCTGCCGTTTTCTCTGTTTTAAGAAACAACAGACACAAATACATCAATACAAATATGAAACTAACATTTAGAACAAAGAGAAGTTCACATTTTCATCTGAAGAAATGTCAGTGAAGGTTTAATAACATGGTGATGAGCAGTGAGAGCATCCATGGATACAATCACAAAGGTAAAAGTCACATTTAAGGAAACTGAACATATAAACGACACATACTTAAAGTGATAAACAGTGATTGAATATCCCTATTAGCTGATCTCTGAGCAGCTCAGAAACATGGAGACAAAAACATGAAGAATTACAACATCTGACCATAGACTGTATAAAAGAAATGGACGTAACATCCGTGACGTCACCCATTGGTTTGTGGACTGCTGCTCGGAAGCCAATAGTTTCTATTCTAGGCAGCGCCATCTTGAAAATTTCAGGTGCATGCTGGGAAAAAAAGAACACGGATTCTACTTATATGGGCATGAGGCGGAGTCATGGACGGAAGTATGGGCGGGACCAACGGCGGAGCGGGGAGGCTGCGATTGGTTGCGATGGCTGGATCTCGAGGACATTGGTCAATCACCCTGTCAATCAGGACGTAGCCACGTAGCCTGCTTTATCATCAAATATAAAATCAGGGAGGCCAAAATGTCCCAAATGAACATCATACTGCATTGAAGAAGGCTTTAAACTAGCGATTGAGACCATAAACACATTTTGAAAACGTTTACTGAGGTTAGAAATCAAGTGAGAAGTTGATGAATTCTCCATTGACTTGTATAGAGACGGTCGCCCCCTGGTGGCCTTTTGATAGAATGCAGCTCTAAGTTACTTCCACATTGGCTTCTTTTCAGAGGACAGGAACTCCCCGCCTGCATCTGACACATGAAGCCTGAAATGACTTCTGTCTATTTCAGTTTACACAACTCAGCTGCGTTTCCACCACCAACCAAAAGTCCAGCATAGAGAGGCTGAGTGAATGTGGTCTGGACTCTGTGGAGGAGAGTCATGGTTTCAGAGACGCTGTAGAAGGACAGAATACCTGCTCTGTGATCCAGGTACACTCCGACTCTGGAGGAACCAGGACCTGAGACGGGAGTTTTAATGTCGTTGAACCGAAATTCATACCTATTAGGGTAACAATATAAAGACCAAGATTTGTCATTGCGTCCAAATACAGATTCCTCTCCTGATCTGCTGATGTTCTTGTATGCGACTGCTACAAAAACTACTGATCCTCTCCACTCCACCTCCCAGTAACAACGTCCAGTCAGACTCTCTCTACTCAGTACCTGCCACTGATTAGTGAATCTGTCTGTGTGACTAGAATAAGACTGTGGATGTAACGTATATGTTACTTTTCTGAACCCCTCAGATAATAACAGCCGTGTGTATGCTGTGTTTGGATTCAGAGTGATTTCACGTGAATATTTTAAGAACCCAGCTCTGGTCTTGGGTTCTGGTTGTGGCAGTAAAACATCCACTTCAGTCACTGCCAGTGAGATGTTTGTCCACTCGTCCCTCAGGATGCCCTGTAGTTTATCTCTGAGCTTTGACACAGCTGCTGTCACATCCTCAAAGTATCTCAGAGGACGGATATTGATGCTGGATGAGTCTGTAGGTTCACTGAGTTGTGACACTGAGGGGTAGTTGTGTAGAAACTGGTTGTGATCCTCTGTGTGTGAGAGCTGCTTCAGTTCAGCGTCTTTCCTCTTCAGCTCAGTGATCTCCTGCTGCAGCTTCTCCTGAAGCTCTTTAACTCGACTCACTTCAGTTTCCTGCTGGGATCTGATCTGCTGCTTCACATCTGAGCTTCTTTTCTGGAGGAGACGGATCAGCTGAGTGAAGATCTTCTCACTGTCCTCCACTGCTTTATCAGCAGAGCGACTGACGGCCTCCACCTCCTGTTGAAGCAGCTTCACATCTTTCTCTCTGTGCTGGATTCTCTGCTGGATGTTTAGTCGACTCACCTCGGGCTCTCTCTGCCTCTCAGTCCTTTCTGCTGCAGCTGGGACTGTGTCGTGGCCTTTATGATCCTCCATTGTGCACAGATAACAGATACACTTCTTATCTGTACGGCAGAATATCTTCATCACCTCATCATGACGAGAGCAGATGTTCTCCTGGAGCTTCTCCGAGGGCTCCACCAGCTTGTGTTTCTTTAATTTGGTTGATTTGTGGTGAGACTGGAGGTGATTCTCACAGTAAGACATCAGACACGTCAGACGGGACTTGATGGCTTTCAACTTCCTCCCAGTGCAGACATCACAGGCCACATCTTCAGGTCCAGCATAGCAGTGATCAGCAGGAGCAGCTTGGAGTCCAGTCTTCTTCAGCTGTTCCACTAAAGCTGCTAACATGGTGCTTTTCTTCAGGACAGGCCTCGGTGTGAAGGTCTCTCTGCACTGAGGGCAGCTGTAGATCTTCCTCTGATCCTCTCCATCCCAGAATCCTTTAATACAGCTCATACAGTAGCTGTGTCCACAAGGAATAGTCACCGGATCCTTCAGTAGATCCAGACAGATCGAACAGCTGAGTGTTTCTTTGTCCAGTTGATCTTTCTGTGCCATTTCAGCTCTCAGAGGCAACGACTGTCTGAGGTTCACTTCCTGATAGGTCTGTGCTGCGTCACATGTTGGTTACGCCCATCGTCAAACTGAAGGCAGAGGGCAATGAAATCTGATCCCAGAGTGGAGCTTGTTGTGTTTAAACAACAGAGACAGTCATCAGGACGAGGAGCCGCACTGTGGATTCAAACTGTGTTTTCTCATTTACAGTAAAGTCTCAGTTAAAAGCTGCTCAACATTTAACTTTACTGCAATGTACAAATACTCCATTACAAGTAAAAGGACTGCAGTATTATGAGTGATGTAGTATGCAGTGTTACAGTAAAAGTACTGCAGTATTATGAGTGATGTAGTATGCAGTATTACAGTAAAAGTACTGCAGTATTATGAGTGATGTAGTATGCAGTATTACAGTAAAAGTACTGCAGTATTATGAGTGATGTAGTATGCAGTATTACAGTAAAAGTACTGCAGTATTATAGTGATGTAGTATGCAGTATTACAGTAAAAGTACTGCAGTATTATGAGTGATGTAGTATGCAGTATTACAGTAAAAATACTGCAGTATTATAGTGATGTAGTATGCAGTATTACAGTAAAAGTACTGCAGTATTATGAGTGATGTAGTATGCAGTATTACAGTAAAAGTACTGCAGTATTATGAGTGATGTATACAGTATTACAGTAAAAGTACTGCAGTATTATAAGTGATGTAGTATGCAGTATTACAGTAAAAATACTGCAGTATTATAGTGATGTAGCATGCAGTATTATAGTAAAAGTACTGCAGTATTATGAGTGATGTAGTATGAAGTATTACAGTAAAAGTACTGCAGTATTATGAGTGATGTAGTATGCAGTATTACAGTAAAAGTACTGCAGTATTATGAGTGGTGTAGTATACTGCAGTATTATAGTGATGTAGTATGCAGTATTATAGTAAAAGTACTGCAGTATTACGAGTGATGTAGTATGCAGTATTACAGTAAAAGTACTGCAGTATTATGAGTGATTAGCATGCAGTATTATAGTAAAAGTACTGCAGTATTATGAGTAATTAGCATGCAGTATTACAGTAAAAGTACTGCAGTATTATGAGTGATGTAGTATGCAGTATTACAGTAAAAGTACTGCAGTATTATAGTGATGTAGTATGCAGTATTACAGTAAAGGTACTGCAGTATTATGAGTGATGTAGTATGCAGTATTACAGTAAAAGTACTGCAGTATTATAGTGATGTAGTATGCAGTATTACAGTAAAAGTACTGCAGTATTATAGTGATGTAGTATGCAGTATTACAGTAAAAGTACTTCAGTATTATGAGTGATGTAGTATGCAGTATTACAGTAAAAGTACTGCAGTATTATAATGATGTAGTATGCAGTATTACAGTAAAAGTACTGCAGAAAGAAATGATTAATAACTTTAGGGTTAGGTTTACTTTCTTTTATAATTGTAATACATTTTTATTACTTTTAAACATGAACCAAACATAATACACACACACACACACACACACACACACACACACACACACACACACACACACACACACACACACACACACACACACACACACACACACACACACACACACACACACACACACACCCACACCACACACACACACAGTACGTTTGTGTGTTAATCTCCCACATGACGACCAAATGACTCTGTGGATTTTGGGCGACTTTAAAGGAAATATTTTAACTAAGAAATGGAGCCTTTCCTTTCCTTTCCTTCTTTCCTTCTTTCCTTCTTTCCTCCCTTCCTTCCTTCTTTCCTTCCTTCCTTCTGTCTGTCCTTCCTCCCTCCCTCCCCTCCTTCTTTCCTTCCTCCACCCCCTTCCTTCCTTCCTTCCTTCCTTCTTTCCTTCCTTCCTTTCTTCCTTCCCTCCTGCTTTCTTTCCTCCATCCCCCTTCCTTCCTTCCTTCCTTCCTTCCTTCCTTCCTCCCTCCTTTCCATTCTGTCCTTCCTCCTTCCCTCCTTCTCTCTTTCTTTCTTTCCTTCTTTCCTTCCCTCCTTCCTTTCCTCCCTCCCTCCTACCTTTCTTCCTTCCTTCTTTCCTTTCCTCCCTTCCTTCCTCCCTACTTTCCTTCTTCCTCCCTTCCATCCTTCCTTCTTCCCTACCTTCCTTCCTTCTTTCCTTCTTTCCTTCCTTCCTTCTTCCTCCCTCGCATCCTTCATTTTTCCCTCCCTCCCTTCCTTCTTCCTCCCTTCCATCCTTCCTTCTTCCCTACCTTCCTTCCTTCTTTCCTTCTTTCCTCCCTTCCTTCCTTCTTCCCTCCCTTCCTCCCTTCCTTCCTTCTTCCTCCCTTCCTCCCTTCCATCCTTTCTTCTTCCCTCCCTTCCTTCCTTCTTTCCTCCCTTGCTTATTAACAAGAGGGCTAAAATCATTACAAGTATTCTCCACATGTGCAAAGCCCCCCCCCCCTGCCCCCCCCTCCCTCCCCTTCCTTCTGCAGAACAGACATAATTAAATGACTCCATTGTTCATTCTGCTGAATGTAAAGGAGCCATTGTTAGAAAATATGTGCAAAAAGGGGTTTTCAAGATTTCCCCGCTCCTCCAGTATAATGTTATCACTAACAGGATATGACACG